>NW_026598597.1:0-25000 GCF_029784155.1 Uranotaenia lowii
CTGTTACAACAATCCTCGGAAAAGTCAGGGGAAATTTCTCACAAAATTGTATTTTTTACTTTAATCTTTGTAACACGTCGTGATGACTTTTGCAAGGTTAAAAGGTTTACCGCTGAGAGGAATAAACATTAGCCACTGATTTTGTTGCCATTAAGTAAGTCAATGCGCTTTCCACCTAGTCATATTACATAATTAATTTGTTTTGAAAACAATAGGTAAAGCTATTTTTTGTTGTTACGAGCCGCTTGTTTGTGCTGGCACTTTTGGAAGAAAGAAAAAAAAAACAGTTTCAAAATCGTTAGTTCACTGGAATTGGTTTAGGCACTCGGATTAGACAGATGTCATCAGTGCCTAGCCAAGAATGTGTCTTCTATCAGCAAAAATTAGTCTGGCAGACTGCTGATAACATACCACTGGCTAGAAATTGCTGACATTTGTTAGAAATATTGGAAACGTCACAAAAGATGATGGTTAAATTGTATCACAACAGTTTGATCTAGAATTATCTCTATAAGAATGTCTGAAACTCAAAAAAAAAATCTGAATGCAGAATAAAAATTTAAAAATTTTTTTTCAGAATTTCAATTCTGAATCTTAATTATTAACCTAAAATTCGAGTTCTGAATATTAGATTTTCAAAAATGAGTTTTAAATTTTAATTATGAATCTGAGGTTTGAATCTGAATTCTGGATCTGTCTCAAATAAACGAATGTTATAAAATTGTGTTTAAAACAACTATCAAGAATGTGACAACCCAATCCAATTCCAGTGAGCGTAACGATGAATGGTAAACAATCGATTGGCACTTGAAAAAAAAATCAAATATATTCAACTAGAGGATCGTTTGAAAATTAGGTTGTTCATTTCAATTGGTCCCTTTGCAGAAACACCAAACCTTTGCCAAATTGCAGCGAAAGAAAAGAGCTTTTGCCAGCTTACTAAAGAAAAAATAGTAAACCGAAAAAAACACGCGGAGTTTGTACTTTTAAGGCTATAGAGAAGAATTCGCTAATAGTTAGGATGGAATTTTCGAACCTTCCCGAGGTGAGGGTTTGATATGGAAGAAAAACTATTAGTAAATGTAGTGAAAACTGAGGAAAAAAACTAAATAAACCGAGATTATTTTCTGGAAAATGGTAGAAAAGATGGATTATTAACGCTATATTTGTGTCGTTGAATGTGTACCTATCGATCTGACCGGAGACAGGATTAGGAGGGTCGAGATTTTTTTATAGAAAAAAATTGAAGAGAAATTGAAAAAGAATGCTGACAACATTATATAGCGAAATAAAAAAAAATTACAAACACACTAGAAAAGAAAGATACCAAAAAAGTATAGAACCAATCGAGAGATTAACATTTAATCGATGTTACACTTGCCAAGACGCATAAAAACTACTGGGTGTTGTTTAATTATTTTCCGTTGAAAAAAGAAACAAACAAATCGAGATATATTTTCTGCACACCAAACAAACATTGAGAAGAGAGGGTAGAAAATCTACTAAAAGAGAATGAAAAAAATATATTCTCTAAAGTAACTTAATTCTAGTTCATTGTCGTTGTTTCGAGTATGTTTCCGATGATTCGTGTCGCGCCTCGAAAACCTAAACGAGAAGCGGCCGAATTTCGCGCTACACACAGTTTTACGTTTCCGTATTTTTGAATGTAGTCTTACTTTCTGAGTGCAAAATATCAAAAAGGATACTTATACGCGCGCGCGAGCATATAGCACACGAAAGCGGTGGACAACCGAAAAGCACAATAGCGATTGTGATGCTGGAGGTGGTGCTTGATCGACCGATTAAAAAAAGATGGCGATTGAGCGTGTGTTGAAAGCAAAAAGAAAATATAAAAAAATAGACAGTTTAGTCGGTGGAAAAATAAATCAGGAAAAATAACGCGTGGGAAAAACCGAAAATCCGTCTGATTGTGAAGGGTTAAAAAATGCATGTAAGAAAAGTGTATCGACATTTTAAAAAAGAGCAACAACAAACAGCTAGCCTAGCCCAGCAACAGAACCCTTTTGTTTTGCTTCGTTTCGAAGATGTGTGTTTTAGAGCCAGAGAAAAGAGCAACTAACACTAACCTAGCGTGTGCGCAGTGGAAGATTTTGAATGGATAGTTTTGTTTTCCGTCAGGGATTTAATCACAAAAGAAAAAACAAACAATGAAATACAGTCGTGTGTGCATAGTCCTATTTGTACCGTATGTCGTCCAATAATGCTCCGAATTTAAAGAAAAAAGGATTCCACAAAAGATACATATAAAAAAAAAAGAACGCTCTTCTAATTTGTAACTACGCAGTCATTCCGTTTCGGAGAAGTTCTGACATTTAATAGGATTGTGTTTCGCGCAAGGAAAGCTTTAGAAAACATGAGGCATGGGCGATTTATGGTATTGTTTATAAGAGTCCTTTTCCAATAGAATGTCCAAATAACCGTGCTATTCATAGTCCAACATCCTCTGGAATGAGGATGGTATCTATTTCAGCCCGAATGGGATTCGTTTATTTTCCAACTGGCTTCAAAGAACCATGTTAAGATCACAGTTAGTTTGTCTAGCAATTGTATCTTCCAGAAGTACTAAAGCCACAGCCAGCAGAGTGTAAAAATGAGATTGGGAAGCACAAAGGTATGCTTCAGGAAGGTGATTTGGCACAAGTTGTGGATTGCGAATGCAGTGACAAGTCGCTTCAACTGAATAGTCGAATTAACATGTTCGTCGCCATATTCGACCCATATTCGTGTAACGGGTGTATTTCCTGGGAGGCCCCGTCACATCAAAAACATGTGACGCTGTCTTACTCATGTAAGCCGCTCAGTTGCTCTCTTTCTTTATTTTGTCGCTCCGAGATTTTTTTTGGGCCCGGCTAGTAAAACTACTAAAATGAGCGTGGCGACGAACGTGTTAATACTCCTGTGTTTTCTGATGTCATCTTCTGATATTTTTAACGTGTTGTGCTTCCTTTTTTTATTCTGGTATCCTCGAGAAGATGGTGGAACTTTTTCAAATTTTTATTCCACTTTTCTGTTCTTTATAGTCTTCTTTTACAGAGATTCAATACAAAATCACATTGAAATCAATCGTAGGCCAGTGATTGAACTTTCGATCGAAGACTGCTCATTTTGTTCAGCACAGACTGATTGCGATGCAGTCTTTTGCGACTTTTCTGCAGTCTTTTGCGAAGTTTTCGAAACAATCTTCAGGCTTCACATGGTTTCTCAAATACGATTTGGTAAGCACCCAAAAAGTTTCAATCGGTCTTGCTTGACAGATTCATCTCCTTGGGAACGTTCTGGATTTTGTTGGATTTGAAGCGTTTTGTAATCTAACTTGCAATAAATTTCGTCGCCGATAATAAAGCAAACCAATTTTCCACAAAGCAGTTGATCTAATAACTTACGAGTTTTTGGTTTGACGGAAGCAGCTTGATTTTGACCCCGCTTCGGCTTCTTTTGCTTGTTATGTCCTTAGACCCAATCTTACTCAAATCGTGCTTAGACATAATGGGACACCCTAGAGAAATTTATAGTATTTGTCGCTTGTATTATTCGTAATCTTTTTATAATAAGTCGCTCCTTGATCTCCTCTGACCTCATGTTGACCTCCTGTAACTTCATTTATCCTCGAATTCGATTTGCGAAGTGCTTTACTTTTCACAGCAACAATCACTCTGATGGCAATACGTTAATCATTCTTCTTTCTCAGAAATAGATCTAGATAGAATCGGTTAAAAAATTGTTTGTCAACATCCAACTCTGTTTTTAAGCAGACTTGTAACCATCGGTTCTCCCAAACTGCTCAGTCGGAGTCAAGGAAACACCTTAATACGTTCGGCGACGATAGCGTGAACCAGGCTTGGTCCGGAGATGGAACGTTTGGTCCACGAGGTGAGGGTCAGATCCGAGTGACTCGTGAGTTGTTGTCGAATTCCGACCGATGGCGCTCGGACCTGGCCTCCAGAACACCGAAGGGCGTTCCTCGGCGGGAAAGCAATAAATGGGGTCTGGCGGCTTACTGAACGCTGGCTATCTTAGTAACGTGGCAACCGGCGTACCTGGTCCCACCTTGGGTGCTGAACCAGACGCGAAGACGAGTCTATCGACGTGGTAGGGGGTTGTCGATCTGCAATTCTTACGCGTTTTGAAGGCTGCGGCGTGCTAGCACTTACGTTGGTCGGCGTCGGATCATGTGGCTTACTCCCCTGACTAGCACTAGCTTTCTAAACAGCTCGGCAACCGTCGTACTTGGACCCATCTTTTTTTTTATTAGTTGATCACCCAGGTGGTAAATCCTTTTTATGGATTGCATTCCAAGGCGCGGCGAGCCACCTCGTCCCCACAGTTTGCTACTCTGGGTCCATGGGTGCAATTGGTGACTCATGATACTATGTACCCCCAAGTCCACCTGGGGCCTCTGACACAAATTGGGGCGTCAATACCCACCTCTCCTCGTGTCTCGAGGGCCCTCGTTCAGTACGTCTCTTGACCCAATTCGAGACGAGAACAACTCGCCTCTCCTCGGGTCTGGAGATCCACACATCCAACTATTTCTCCGTCTCGACTCTTCGAGACTCAACCTGAGGCCCATCCACTAGGCGTCGTGAGTCAATCGTATCTGCGAATCGAGGCCAGGAACCTCCCCAAAAGGCTGATCGTTCGAAACCCGCTCAAACATTTGGTCATGTCGGGGTCGCGACTACCCGATACACGTTACGACCCCTCCTTCTTGCAACTGAGCACTGGTACCAAGGTGCCCAGTCGCACCACGTTTTTGCCACACCCGGCACACAGCCCGTCGGTAGCTGACTGTACCAAGTGTGACGTGTAGTTCTCTTGGCCGTACATCTACAGGTGACAAGTCTGTAGACACGTTTCCACTCTGCACCACGGGGAGGTGGAACTAAGTCGCAGAGCATCGTGGTCCCATCTTGGGTGCTGAACCAGGTACGAAGGTGAGCCTAACGTTATATGTTGCCTGGTATGGGGTTCAAAATGGCTATTACCTGGTAGTTCGGTTGCTTTATCTATTGAAGTAAAGTAAGGTTGTGGTCGGCTCAAGATATCCATTCAAAGTGAGGCCGTTTCAGAGCTAGATATTTAACCCCATACACAAGCTAACGGCTTTGTAGTTGTCTTTCCGTTCATCCCAGCATGCCCTATTGTACTCGTTGATGCGTTGCTAGTGCGTTTCCGATGCGCACGACTACTAGCGCCATCTCTTGCCACATTTTGATGAGTTGACCTAAGTGTTCGGGTACCTATGTGCACGGGAATTTTAGGGTGGTCCTCCTTCCTTACTCACTAAGGCACTTCCTTGACACGTGTCATTGAGGTTAGAGGTTAGAGACTTCAGCAATTCAGAAGCTTACCAGAGGGCCTAACTCGTTCTGGTATGGCACCTTACAACCAACAATAGTCCTATTTGCCGCGGGCAGGAGTATTAAACGTTACAAGATTTCGATTACTCTATAAAACGTGTGATCAACATCTACTTGCTAAGTGTTAGTGAATCTCGTTTTTAAGCTTTTTTTTATCAGATTTGAGCTTTTTTGCCTTCAGAGAATTGGAGATGAAAGCCTCAATCTGACAAAAAAAGCTTAAATCTAATTGATGTTCTCCACACGGCTTCTATAACGTTGCATCCGGGTGGCCGAGGGTAGTGTTCGTGCTGCTCTGTGATATTATGCTGGTTGTTTCACCAACACTTTTTTGTTTTGGGATAATTAACTTCAAAAACGACCATGTTGTCCGTTTTTTGTACCGAGTGTTTTTTAGGTAAATTGTCCTGTCTAATCTGTACACGCTCAGGAAGTCTGCGTAAGAAATGTCAAAAACAACTCTATATCAAGGTCAGTAAAGTATCTACAGTACAGTACGAAGTACGAAATCATTCATCCAAAAACTCAATTAGGTATCGTGCAAATGTCCATTTGCTGGGAATCAAATCAAGTTCAAGTCTGGTCAAATTAGTTCGAATGCTGTCGATAACAAAAACGTGTAGCTCGACATCGCCCAAGTATAGCTTGAACATCGTCTGAATATGAATGCAGAAATTTCGCAAAATATGGTCTATCACTCTCTGAAATATCGCAGGTGCCGAGTTGACACCAAAAAGCAATCGATCGTGTTCGTACAGTCCGTTGCATAAGTAGACATACGAATACGGTATTGAAAAATGAAGTTGATGCAGCTGAACGCCGATTTTTCAGAGATTAGCTGGTTAAATGATGATGGAGTTGACATCGACAAATCGTGTGAATTGATGATTCGAGCGGATTCGTTTATAACGGAAAAATATAGGACGCCTTGACGCATTCCATTTAGTGTTCGTTTTTTTGCAGACTTCTTAGCTTGATTCCTCGAACTCTGTGGATTTCAGTACTATCGAATACTTTTATACGAATTTTATAAGTAGAAATGGAATGAGGGGCTCAATCTTCGAGTCGAGTGACGTGACTCGCCCGAATTTCACGTCGTACTCCAGGGTCCAGTACGGGTTTCAAGTAAGAAACAAGAATTCCGATTGGGTTTCGAAACTCCTCCAAACTGATGTTTCATGCTGGAAAGTTTTTTCTGGAGTGTGGATAAAGAGTTGAAATTTGTTGAAGAAATTAGTTTACGAATATTGAATTTTCGAAAGTGGTAAAACACATGCCTCTGTTTTCTGAAGTTTGTCCTGCACAAGTTTATAATTAACATTATTTGAACAGGAAAACTAACATCACACAACAGAGAAAAAAAAACAACTGCTAAAGACACCGTAATAAAACCTAACAAAAACAACAACAAACAAACAAAAAATAGACAACCAGAATGAAAACAACAAAACACACAAATAGGAACAGATGAAATCCGTGTATATTAGTTAAATGTTTAGGTAGACTAAAACACTATATTACTATTCTAAATCATATTGCAGCTGCGCAAAAGCAAACCCTGATGAGTAGGATGAGGAGAAAAATAGTGTTGGAAAACACCACATTTGACAAAAAATGCTATGCGTATTATGTATTTATCTAGATATATACATACATGCATAACAACAGATATACAAATATGAGAATTATATTGATGCCCCAGGCTGGTAGGAAAAAAAAGTTGTGGGAAGAAAGCAGAAAAAGAGAACTTTTAGGCGAAACGCGCTGTTGTACAACAGCACTATTAGAAGAAGTATGTATATGAAAGTATATATATAGAAATAAAAAAAACCAAAAGGTAAACACTTATAATAACAGAGAGAAGTAAATAGTGCTCTGAGTGTTACAAGCGAGTGTGTAAAAAATCGAACAATAAAGTGATGAGCACTGTTACCAACAAAAGAGAAGTCCTGTTCTGATCACTTTTATACGCTAGATTCTTACGGAAAAAATAAATAACAAATTGTGGTTTTAAATGAAAACAAAAAGTAGCAAAGGGAATGTGTAATTTAAAGAGAAAAAAACCAAACAAATAATAATAGGATGAGCACAAAATCGAAGAAAACAAAAACCCAAAAAACCCATTGCATAAAAGGTGAAACAAAAAACACAAGAAGTTTAATTGTTGTGCATAATTTATTGATGTTGTATATCTTAGAGAGAGAAAAAATGTGCTATTTATTTACTATTTTGTTGACGATCTATTAGCGTACAATCTTGTCCTGTTCTCAACTATTAAAACAAAACGGAAACCTATACAAGAAAGTAAACCTTAATCGTTCTTGCCAGTTTTATTTGCGGACAATCTTTATGTTACTATTCCTAGTTTTTATCTAGAGAAGGAAAAAAAAACAAAAAAAACATGCTTTGAACTTTAACATCATGAAGCGGTATTAATCAGACTTACCAGAAGTAGAAGAACAACAACAACAAAAAAACAAACAACATTACCGTTAATGAATAACGTCATCAACTGAGGGAGCGAATTATTCCACGAACTTTTCCCTTGAAAATATCCCACCGTAATTTAAAAGGAAACGAATTGAACACGACAAGACACAAAAAAACTATCCTCCAATAAAACTGAAACCCTGAAGAAGAAAAAACTCAAACCGAAACGTGATGCTATTATATAAAAAAAAATATTCGTAACCTAGCGGCTGCCCAATTACAAGTTATTGAATCTAAACAAAACGAATCCCTATGTAAAACTTTCGACGATTCAGTTTATGACGTTTTTTCGAGCGACAATTCGAGAACGAAGACGCATCAGAAGTTATTTGCGAGAAGTAGAAGACAGAAGAAGAGAAACCGAACAGAAGCAACAAACCGGATGGACAGAAATCGTCTGCGTATGGCTGATCGGTGTTAGCCTGTTAGGTGAAGAGAAATAGGAAAGAAAAAACAACAAAGTAAGAAAAATAAAACAAGAACTTAGGTATTTGTTATATATGTTTGGAGCAAGGCGACTATTTTTAACGTGACCTATCTCCCCCAGAAGAAGATAAAAAAAGCCGTGAAAAAAAAAACAAAACATCAGGAAATACGCTATAGTAGAAACAAAGGGAAAACACACACACACAAACAACACAAACAAAGAAACAAATTACGCAGAAAACTGTATTCGCGAGATGATGGACACGAAATTGATTACATTAGGTAAAATTCGTGAAAAAAAAAACAAGTTTATACACTGGATACGAAAAAGAAGCTACGATGCACAAACAAAAAAAAAGAAACCCCGCGTAGGCTGAATGGGCTAGAGAAAATGTGATTATTTCACAACAAACCACACCAATCGCGCGGTTACAAATCATGGAATATAAGAAGAACACAAAACAGGAATGAGAAGTTATAGGAAAACAAAACAAACAAACAAAAAAAAAAACACTGGAAGAGTGGAGGCACGGAGGAAGTAAAAATGGAAACAAAAACAAACAAAATCGGAAAAGAGAGCATGAAAAAATAATATATATATATAAATACCAAAAATATTATATAATAATAACAAGAAGTAAATATATATATATATAAAATATGTGATTACAATGGTTGTTCTCCGAACGTTTTTTCGCGAAGGAATGTCCACCCCGAGGGCTGGGAAAAAATTACTGCTGTGTCCTTTAAGTCCTCTTTCGCTCCCCATCTCCGCATTGAATTACAGATTAAAACAATTTGGAATTTCAAATCCAGGTGTTACATTTACATTTCAGGATTTCAAATCGAAATTGTAATTCGGAATTTGATTTAAGATTTCAGATTCAAATTCAATTTTTAGATTTTTTATTCAAACTTTTCAAACTTCCGATTTCATATTCAGATTCCAATTTCGGAAACAGATATTAAAATTCCTATTTTTGATTCAGATTTCCGATTCAGATTCAGATTTCAGATTCAAAATTCAGATTCAGATTTCAGATTTCATAATCAGATTTCAGATTCAGATTACAGATTCAGATTTCAGATTTCAGATTTCAGATTTCAGATTTCAGATTTCAGATTTCAGATTCAGATTTCAGATTCAGATTTCAGATTCAGATTTCAGATTCAGATTTCAGATTTAGATTTCAGATTCAGATTTCAGATTCAGATTTTAGATTCAGATTTCAGATTTCTGATTTAGATTTCAGATTCAGATTTCAGATTCAGATTTCAGATTCAGATTTCAGATTCAGATTTCAGATTTAGATTTCAGATTCAGATTTCAGATTCAGATTTCAGATTCAGATTTCAGATTCAGATTTCAGATTCAGATTTCAGATTCAGATTTCAGATTCAGATTTCAGATTCAGATTTCAGATTCAGATTTCAGATTCAGATTTCAGATTCAGATTTCAGATTCAGATTTCAGATTCAGATTTCAGATTCAGATTTCAGATTCAGATTTCAGATTCAGATTTCAGATTCAGATTTCAGATTCAGATTTCAGATTCAGATTTCAGATTCAGATTTCAGATTCAGATTTCAGATTCAGATTTCAGATTCAGATTTTAGATTCAGATTTCAGATTCAGATTCAGATTTCAGATTCAGATTCAGATTTCAGATTCAGATTTCAGATTCAGATTTCAGATTCAGATTTTAGATTCAGATTTCAGATTCAGATTTCAGATTCAGATTTCAGATTCAGATTTCAGATTCAGATTTCAGATTTCAGATTCAGATTTCAGATTCAGATTTCAGATTCAGATTTCAGATTCAGATTTCAGATTCGGATTTCAGATTCGGATTTCAGATTCGGATTTCAGATTCAGATTTCAGATTCAGATTTCAGATTCAGATTTCAGATTCAGATTTCAGATTCAGATTTCAGATTTCAGATTCAGATTTCAGATTCAGATTTCAAATTCAGATTTCAGATTCAGATTTCAGATTCAGATTTCAGATTCAGATTTCAGATTCAGATTTCAGATTCAGATTTCAGATTTCAGATTCAGATTTCAGATTCAGATTTCAGATTCAGATTTCAGATTCAGATTTCAGATTCAGATTTCAGATTCAGATTTCAGATTCAGATTTCAGATTCAGATTTCAGATTCAGATTTCAGATTCAGACTTCAGATTCAGATTTTAGATTCAGATTTCAGATTCAGATTTCAAATTAAGATTCAGATTTCAGATTTCAGATTCAGATTTCAGATTCAGATTTCAGATTCAGATATCAGATTCAGATTTCAGATTCAGATTTCAGATTCAGATTTCAGATTCAGATTTCAGATTCAGATTCAGATTTCAGATTCAGATTTCAGATTCAGATTTCAGATTCAGATTTCAGATTCAGATTTCAGATTCAGATTTCAGATTCAGATTTCAGATTCAGATTTCAGATTCAGATTTCAGATTCAGATTTCAGATTCAGATTTCAGATTCAGATTTCAGATTCAGATTTCAGATTCAGATTTCAGATTCAGATTTCAGATTCAGATTTCAGATTCAGATTTCAGATTCAGATTTCAGATTCAGATTTCAGATTCAGATTTCAGATTCAGATTTCAGATTCAGATTTCAGATTCAGATTTCAGATTCAGATTTCAGATTCAGATTTCAGATTCAGATTTCAAATTCAGATTTCAGATTCAGATTTTAAATTCAGATTTCAGATTCAGATTTCAGATTCGGATTTCAGATTCAGATTTCAGATTCAGATTTCAGATTCAGATTTCAGATTCAGATTTCAGATTCAGATTTCAGATTCAGATTTCAGATTCAGATTTCAGATTCAGATTTCAGATTCAGATTTCAGATTCAGATTTCAGATTCAGATTTCAGATTCAGATTTCAGATTTAGATTTCAGATTCAGATTTCAGATTCAGATTCAGATTTCAGATTCAGATTCAGATTTCAGATTTCAGATTCAGATTTCAGATTCCAGATTCAGATTTCAGATTCAGATTTCAGATTCAGATTCAGATTTCAGATTCAGATTCAGATTTCAGATTCGGATTTCAGATTCAGATTTCAGATTTCAGAACTGTATTGCATGCGTATTTGAATTTTCTGGATGATTTAATGCGCAAAAATATTTCTTCCTTACAAATTTCCATGCTAAAGTGAAACGCGTTGCGCTAATTACGCTTAAAGTCATTTTTTGCAGCGATCTAACAGTTATCTTAAGCCTTGATCTGTACAGGTAATTTGAAACTAGAATTCAGTTTTTTGAGAATTGCATCAACAATGAAAATTCATAATGTAAATTAATGACGTTGAATCCAACTTTCTAACCTAACATTATAAGATTAAAAATATCGGTTTTTGGTTGTTATAACGTCAAATTTAGATGAACATGATGAAAAATCTTAGACAAACATTGATTGCAAAAAAACAGCGATCTCAGAACTCAACCGTTGTTAATTTAGAAACGCGCAAATGTGCTACACTCAGAAGTATAAATTCAGTATTATATTATTAATTTTATTGTAAAACTTCAGTCATAAAATTAAACACAACACCTTCAGTAACTCAAAGATACAAAATTCGTAGAATTTGATCCAGTGGATTCTGAGATACCGAAAGCTGAATTGGTGTTTTCCAGATTAGATTTCTATGCGGTATAGGTACTTAATGTGTTTAGCAGCAGATCTTTTTTCATACCTACATGTTTTACATAATTTATGAATAATATCTCTATCATTCATAACACAAATGGTGATTTTTGATAGTAAAATCTTTAGAGAGAAACAATTCAGCCCAATTCAGTTTAAAATTTACTTTCTATATTTAAATGATATTTGAAATTGTCTACTCGAATTATCTTCCATCAATGTTGCAATGGTTGGTAAAAATGTTCCCATCGCAATTCTAAAAACTTTCGTTTTGTCATCAATTCGTTTAAATTTTACAAAACAAACTAAACAAATCTTTACTTAAATGAAAATCCCTACTTCAAAAAACCACAAGGCCTCTACTGTAAAATAGCATTTCTGTTCAGTGATCAGCAAAAAAGATACTCGACGAGGATGGGATTCGAACCCACGCGTGCAGAGCACATTGGATTAGCAGTCCAACGCCTTAACCTCTCGGCCACCTCGTCGTGGCGATGGCTGGCGACCCGAAAGCCGAAACACATTTTTCGATCCATCTCCAAGGGGAATTTCGTACTGGAAGCAGAGTCAGTTGAGACCAACTGGTTATACCGAAATCCATCGTTCGTTGGTATTTGTGTTTCAAATCGCCTGTGACGTCACCAACGGCAGCAACCGGTTGCCACACCACCGATTGGGGAAGGTGTGTGCGAAATGTGTAAGTAGCAAAACTGACAGCCAGCCCTGCAGAGAATGCTGCTTGCTTGTTTTGTTCCAACTGCTTTATCGAGCAAGCAAAAGAGACCCGGTTTGCATCTGTCTCTGCCTGAGGGGTGAGAAGATATACACGGCAATCATTGAAGGGCACCCAGCGAAAACGGAGAAACGAAAATGTGAGCAGGAGAAAACAACAACCGAAACGACACGGCTTTAGTTTTGTGTTTATTTTCAACAGGATGGATGACGAGAGAAAAGTTCATAAACTCATTTGTCATTCTACTACACCGGGTACTAGCAGCTGGCGTGTAAAACCATTCGAGGTTGATGCAAACAATTTTGTTATGATTCAATTAGTACATTGTTAGTATTGTTTACAAACATTATGTCAACATAAAAATTTTAATGAACCTCTACTCCTATTCATTTAATTCATAATAAACGCGAAATTTAAGGCATCATAACATGACGATAATGAACAGCGCTGCTGAATGAAGTTGCTTGATTAATTTCCATTTCCAGAGGCAGCGCAAATGAATACCTTAATATGATGTGAAGTACTCTTTCAGAAGATAATCAGAAGAGAAATATGCATTTTTTCCATTTCCTTAATATGCAATTTGAATGATGTAGGTACAATCAACCAATGATTTGTTGGGAAACTAGCGAAAATCAAAGATCTTGTTTTTCTTTACTGTATCCTTTTGCAGATACCATTGTTTACATTAAAGGACCCCCCGATATAAAAATTGATATATCCCCCTCGTACAGAGGCACAAAAAATTATCCGACGAGGATGGGATTCGAACCCACGCGTGCAGAGCACATTGGATTAGCAGTCCAACGCCTTAACCTCTCGGCCACCTCGTCAGGTCGGTGACGGATGGCCTCGAAAGTGCGTTCAAAAGCCTTGGCGGCCCCAATCCCGACGGGATTGTCCGATCTGGATGAGATGGGTAGTGGAAGGATTCAGAACGAAAAGGTTAAAAACCGAAATAATGAAACAGGTCCTACAATCCACATTGTTCAGCACTTTTTTGAAGTGCTTCCTAACGATTGCAATGTTTCAAACGATGAAACACGAAATGATCTAGTTATAGGTGGGTTTGTAAATTGAAACAGGTGCGAGAGATTTCTCCTAAACAATTAAGCGCATCGATGCAAAGCGTCTTCTGAAAAAAAAAAAGCAAATTAACAAGTGAATACCCTTTATTGTTCTTGGTAAGACGTATGAGAAAATCGCTAAATTTTTGAATTTTCAGTTAAAAATAAGCAATTTGATACTTGCATATTGATATCCAATGATTTGCAACTTCCAATCTAAGTAGCTTCTGACTCTGGATGATATTGTAAATCAGTTTTGAAAGTTATAAGCATTGATCCCAGATTCAGTCAGCGAACAAAGCAAAATTCAAAGAGATGAATCATCCTCAAGGATCCAAAATTCTGGAAAAAAGAAAACATTGGCTCCGAAGGTACGGACCTTGGACGTACCACGGTCTAGCTGGTCTAGCTAGGAGGATAGATGGATGTATTGTAGGGATGAATCATCCCAAAGGATAAAAATCCCAGAAAAAAGGAGAACGTTGGAAACCTTTTAATGTTCGCAACAACCAGAGAGCCGACATAGCATTTGACAAAGACCTCGTCCTCGTAGAGATAAGACTGCGAGTTGCGCGTGTCAAACGGCGCTGCGTGAGGAGAAAGACGGATGTGGATACGATGTTCCGCCGGTTGGAGAATCCAGAAATGAAAAGGGCTTACGCTAAACAGCTTGAATCTCGAGCCTCAGAACTGCCGACAGACGGGAACAGTGGAGGAGCAATGGTCTGGAACCAAGAACACTTTGATCAGGACGAACGCGTTTTGGAACTATCTGTAAAATGTTGGGAAGAAGTACAGTACCGTTCATAATTTTATAGAAATCGGATGCACGCGCACTGTCACTTCGACTTTGAACTTCCATAACTTTTTACTCTGATGATATTTTTTGATCATTTTTTTGCGTTATATAGATCAACTATCAAACTATTTTATCACAAAGTTTGAGCTTTCTGGAATTTGTGTGGTCTGAAATACAGTAATTCTACGAAAATCGGTCTTTTTGGACTTTTCTCATTTAAACTGCAATATCTCTGAAACAACGCTACACTTTTTATTGAAATTTTGCAGAGTAATTGTTGAAATAAATATAAAGCTAGCATGTCTGAAGTTTTCGAAAAGTTCTATCGATGAGATCAAAAGTTACGCGAGGTGCAATATTTCAGACATGTACCTAGAAATGCGATTTCTATAGAATTTTGGACGATTCATGAGAACAATATCGTTTCAATCCAACAATCAGACAAAAAATGTCTGGCAAAAGCAATGAAGAAAAGAGAAAATGGAATAAATGATCCATTTGTGTTTTGAAATCAGAATCTCGCGATATTGTTTTAATTTTTTTTATGAAATAGATTTACTGGTTGTTAAACAGAGGATATGATTTTCCTATGGAAACATTCGTCCAAAATTCTATAGAAATCGCATTTCTAGGTTCATGCCTTAAATATTGCACTTCGCGTAACTTTTGATATCATCGATAGAACTTTTCGAAAACTTCAGACATGCTAGCTTTATATTTCAACAATCACTCTGCAAAATTTCAATAAAAAATGTAGCATAGTTTTTGAGATATTGCAGTATGAATGAGAAAAGTTAAAAAAGTCCGATTTTCGTAGAATTACTGTATGTCAGGCCACACAAACTCCAGAAAACTCAAATTTTGTGATATAATAGTGCGATAGTTGATCTATTCAACGCAAAAAATTTGATCAAAATATATCATCAGAGTAAAAAGTTATGGAAGTTCAAAGTCGAAGTGACAGTGCGCGTGCTTCCAATTTCTATACAATTATGTACATATAGTGAATGGATGGCGGATGATACTTGGAGGATGATCGATGATCAGAGGACGGGGAAAGTCGGAATTGAGACAGACATGTCAGCCGAGGCAGCCGACGGCCTGAGAAATACGGAACTGGAGTCTGACTGGAGCCAGTTGAACGAATTCACAGACAAGACAATAGCTGAAAAGTGATAAAAAGCCGCTGTCATGGACATATCCTTTTATTGTGTGACAAATATGGTCGCCTTAAAAGGGCAACGGACCTATTTTGGACCACTTCTAGCTTTCTTATAAAGCAGCTAATGATGAATTTTTTTTTACAAATATACAAATATACGACAAGGGAACCCAGCATAGCGTAAGCCTTGGCGATTAATGATATGCGTGTGAAATCTCAACCGGCTATCGAAGATAACTCCGAAGTCCTTACTTGTGTAAACAGTTTCGAGAACGGTATCACACATTGTGTAGTCATTGTTTTGCACTTTTTAACGTTCATCAACATTCCATTCCGTACCATCTCATTACAACGTCGAGATAATTGTGCAACATGATGCAGTCCAGCGTAATTTGTCGGAAAAGCTTTAGGTCGTTTGCATTTGCGACGTCAACATGTCACACAAATCGTTAACGAACAGTACACAGTAATGTTTTGCCTCGTTTTCCAGCAAAAAAAATTGCTGGAAAAGTTCAGCAATTCAAATTTTTGCTGGAAACCAGCAATCGGTTTTCTAACTGCTGGATTTTTTAGCATTTGGTTGTGTTCTTGTCATTTTTGCTGAAAAATCAGCAAGCGGTTTTCAAATTGCTGGACTTTCCAGCAATTGGTCTAGTTTGCTGGAATAAGAAATCAAGTTGTCAAATTGGAGTCTGTTAGTTTTCGTTTCGTACGTTGAAGCAAGGTGAGACTTTATTTCACGAACTTTGATTTACAATAACACTTATTTCCCTCTATATTCTAGCAACGAGACATCAAATCAAGGGTGAGTTTTTATTGGATAGGTAGATATTTCATGGAAGATACTAATCAAAATCTAGTTCAAGTTGCGGATGATTAACACTTTGGCACAAAGCTGCCACACCAGAGCCTGTGTTAACATAAATTGGTATATTGAAAAAACATATGGTTCTGAAATATATGTATGTACATACTTGAAAAAATGGAAAAAAATTGTCATTTATTGCTCATCATTTACACAGACAGTATTCAATATTTAATTTCGAAATGAAATATAAATTTGATACCAAGTACAGCCGAATGTGTTGAAAGAATTAGATGGTTTCCAGCAATCTGGATGGCTGATTCCGAGCAATTTGAATTGCTTGAATCCAGCATTAATGTTGGCTGATTTTTCCAGACATTCATATTGCTGGAAATTCAGCGGGACGAAAACCAGCTAACTCTGCTGGTTTCCATCAAAAAAAAAATTTGCTGTGTATGAATATTAACGGTCCAAAATGACTGCCTTGGGGAACACCGGATGGTATCGAAAACTTCGAAGAGCAGAGAGAGTTGACTCTAATATAGGCCAAGCGGGCGTTAAAAAAAGGGGCTAGCCGTTTATCCACTCAGGAAGTCCAAGGTGTCTAAGTTTGTCTATTATTAGTATGTGCGCAACGCGGTCAAAAGCTTTGGAGAAATCGATGTATACAGTGTGCACTTGCCGATGTTTTTCGAGTTTTGGTACCACAAAATTCCTAAATGCCATAAGGTTTGAGGTGGTTGAACGGTTTTCCATGAATCCATGTTGAGCATAATCAATTAACTGAGCTATGGACGGATATTTATATAGCATTGTACACTGAAGATTCAAGTACTTCCGCAAAACAGTTAAGAATTGAAATCGGACGGTATAGTTTTCGACGGAATGTGCGCTGCCACTTTTGTGCACTAGTGTGATCGATGCTATTTTCCCCGCCTGCGGGAACACTCCAGATGACAGGACAGGGACATATTAAAAAACCTTGTTAGAGGTATCGCTATTGCGGGAGCACAGTTTTTTACGAACACCGGTGACAAATGGTCAGGTAATGGTCCTTTCGAAATGTTCACTGCTATAAGGGCATTATAGACGTCAACATCAGAAAGTGTAAGAGAAGGTATATAAAAAATTGTATGACGGTAAAGATAAAGAGGGCTAGCGAACGGTAGACAATGTGCAACTCGAGACCCCATACACCACACCTTCGGGTAGTGGTCATATCACCTCTTGTCTGCAACTCCGCGATTCTCTACCTCCCCGTGGTGCTAACTGGGGTGCGAGCAACCTTAGCGGAGATCGGGTATCCAACCCCGGTGGATACTTTGGTCGCATGCAGACTGAGTCAGGGGGCTTCGTACGCGTCTGTTCTCCATGTCAGGGGCGGCGTGCGGAGTGCAACAACGTCCTGGTGGTGTTCGGGACCCAAAACAGCAACATCACGACGGTCCTCCTGCGAAATGGTGGGGTTAGCTGCGGGCCTTGCGAGCCCGTGACTACAAAAAACATAAGCAACGAACAACAAATTTCGGATGAAAATCGGCAAAGACCCACGCGACGAAAAGGGACTAGCGATTGGAAACTTGGACGGTAAAGATACTAGAGACTTAGGGAATGGACCTCTGTCACTTCCAAAAGTCTGGAAAAATATATATTTTTCTCCATTTTCTATATCATTACCTAATAGTGTCTTGATGGAAGTAAAGAACTTTTATTCCACGCGCTCCAACGTCCCGAAAAAAAGGTAAGGATTTTGCGGCATTTTGCACAAAATAAATTTGCATTGCGGTTTTCGTGCCGCCACTTTTCCCAACTATAGAAAAAATTCGATAATTGGAAAAATACAGTGTGAACTAAACATTGCAAACTACCTATAAGCAGATGTTCATGGAAAAAATTTAAGTCGGGACAGACTTTGTTTGTGAATGGTTGCTTGAGGAACATCTTGGTGGCCTGGCAGCTGGATCCTAAATGTGAAACGGTATCGCCGGAGTCTCTTCAGAATTTGGTAAAAATCGAAATTCAGAAACGTACAGTACCACTGTTACTTTCTTTAATCACTTTTTTGCCCTGATGATAGTTTTTGTTCATACTTTCTACAAACTGTAGGAAAACTTCAAAGTTCAATGTCTCAGAAACTACGCAACACATAATATCGGAAGAATTATGTAGAATGATTTTTTATAAATAAAACTAACATGTATCAAGTTTTTTGAAAAGTTTGCAGTTGCAGATGGATTGGGCATACGCAAAGGGAAGAGGTAAGATCGAAATCTACAGAACGGCCCTTGACTGGAAAACAGTGAGATATCAAGCAAGAGTCGGGTCCCGAAGCTCGTTGCGACCTAGCCCCAGAAATAAGAACTAATACCGTATTTGTTTATGCCGAGTGTTGCACTAGTGTTGCACTGGTGCACCACTAGGTGCTGTCAAACTGTTTGTTTATTCGGACGGTGTTGCACTGGTTTTGACCTGTCGGAGTACTGCTTACGGACGGTAGCCCACCGATAATTTTGCCAGTGTTGCGAGAGAGCGTGTGAGTGAGTGAGGTAGCAATACACTGGCGACGATTTGTGTTTGTTTTTGTCGGGTACGGTGGAGCACTGATCGAGGGGAGAAAACAAATACGGTATAAGAAAGTGTTACATTTGAAAAGGATTCCAAATTTACTGGTAGGTAGATAGTTGACTGTTAACCTGTTTTAACCATAATTGGAGAATGACCTAAGTTGTTAAAGGGTCGTTAAATAAAATAAACAAACAAACGAACCATAAATTAGTTGTAATAGGTTTAATAAATTATCTAATTAAATTATCTAACTTTAAAATTTCATCAGAAAAATGTAATCCTATTGGAACGAAATATGAAATGTTGATTTAGATTGAAAAATAGTTAAATTTTATAAATATGATAGCTATAAACTAGGAAGGGAGTGTGACAAGTTCGTGGATCACAAAAAATCAAATTTTCATAATGGCCTTAAGCGCAAGATCCTGTGCCAAAATTATTTATCTCTGGGAAATCCCTTATTGTCTCGACGGAAACTGTTAAATGAGGCGTTGTGTTTACTTTCGGATACAACAGAAGATGTCACGACATGTGGTTTGGCGGACACCTACGCAACATTTTTAAATCCTCCCGGCTCTGCGCGGTTGATGACAGCTGGTCAAATTTTCTGATGCGATATAGTTGCGAGGTACGATTTATGACTTATATACGTTTGATTTGATGAAGATTTGAGACTTGCTGTTGGTGGCGTCTTGAGCTGAATCTTATCTAAAGATTTGCAAAATATGTACCTAGTTACCTAACAACCTCAAGAACACATGCGATTTAAAATTAATAATAACGATCGTTAGCTTATTAGCACATCACGTTCCTGAATTGACTTCGGATCTCAACGGATTTGCTCTATCCGGAATTTTGAAGCAAAACACGAGACTATCCAAATAAACACACGTTTATTAGTTTGATCTCCCAATCGGTAACGGACGTTTCGTCTACACAATCTCACAAAACAGAAAGCTTGAAAAAAAATCAACTTTAGAAAATGATGAAGATTATATTTTGTCATAAATGGTGTCTTTCAAAATTATGTCTATTATTTGTATTTCTATCATGTAAAACGCTAAACCGCATTATTTTGAGAAAGTTTATGTTTTATATTAAGTCTTATGCTAAGAACCTTCATTTTGGTCTCCTCCGAAGAATTGGACCTTATTTTCTGAATAATTCAAATACAATGAGTTTAATAAATTTTTGTATGCTTCCAAATCTTGTAATTTGTGATTTTCTAGTTTCCACGAAAAAGGGGATGTTTCGGCTGCGAGCTTACGAAACCTAGCCAATCTCCTCCTCTGGTGGAAAACATACATATAACGTCATAAACCTAGTTACCCCATAAAATACCCGAGGTCGATCATAATTCAGTGCCAAGTTTTTTTTTTGCCATGCGAAAAAGGCAGTGCGTTCCCCAAAACGGAATACGTATGACGGGACCAACAAAAAAAAAAACAACCACGCGCCGCCGGTTTTCCGACTGACTTTGTTGTTGTTTGGACACATGTGGAAATATATAAACGGAAAGTTGATGTATTTGAACGAGTGGCAAATTCGTAACAACAACATTCAGCGGTGTGGAGAAGAAAAAAACCCACCGTGGATCCCATAGTGATTTGCGAATTTTCACCGTAGGGTGAATATTGAACATTTGTGAAAATGTCTAACTGTTTGTTTAATTTTCAAACGGACATAATTCCATTAAAGACAATAGCAAACTTCTATTCTAGTGCTTGTAGACTGTTAACGTCCTCGAATATGAGTCTATTAAAATATTCGGTCACCCTAGCCTGGGAAAAGGGAAAGTCGCGGGAAAAGCGTGCTTGCGCTTTCCCGCATTCAGTAGTTGGCACCAGGCGACGGTATCGATCAAACCTCTAGCTAGGCAGTAGAACAAAATTCCGTGACGGCCATCAAACCAACGACATTCGGCAGTCGTCGAGCGTCTTTACACACAATCGGTGCGCGGGAGAAAAATCCGTCGGTGTCCGCGAGATGAAATTCCCAAACACTTTGGATATCAACACCTATCGGGCATACTTCTGTGCCCGGTATTTGTCACGTGACGAGAATCGCCGGGTCGATAGCATCAATCTAGCGTGGGACGCCAGCAATCCGGAACCGCTCAAGATATTATGCCTGAAAACGATTGCCAACAATTGGCTGACGATTCCGTTCTTCCGGGAGATTCCACTCTGTGAGGATAGAAATTTTCTACTCGACCTCTTAGATTTGAATTTCCCACTGGAAAATCTCTGCGCCCGGATACGCAGCGATGCATTTTGGAAACGTGCCTTCCTAAATCGTTGGCGCAATTTTTATCCTATTGACATCACCGGAAAACCTTGGATACGGGTCTATCTGGAGAAGCACATCTCGGAAACGCTCGAGCGAATGAAACCTGTCGATTATGACGCGGAAAGTGTACAAAAACTGGTCGATCTCTGCTCGTTGCACGTCAAGGAACTAAAAATAGATCAACTGCAACCGTCCACCGGGGACAACAACGACCATATCCCGTTCGATTTGGTCCTATCAAATTTGCGCGAACTGAGAAAGGTGGACATCACCTATGACGTAAAGAACGCAGGTCACGATTTCTATCTGGGGTGTGCGTCCATGTCCGATAAGGACGTCCGGCTGATGACCCAGGGACTGGAACGGTGCTACGAGCTGACCGAGATTAGGCTGCACAGTACCAAGCTGGAACCGGGTACCATGAAGCAGCTGGCCGCGGCTCTGGATGAGGGTTGCCCACATTTGACTACGATTGCCTTCCCGCACTGTCGCTGTGGGGACGTTGGAATCAAAGCGTTTTTCGATGCGCTCACGCCAGAATCTCTGCCTAATGTGAAAGATATTATTCTGACTAACAATTTTCTGTGTAAGTATCTTTTAAGAAAGGATTTCAGATCGCTTGTATTGAGAATCTAGCATTTTTCGTTTTACTGTTTCACAAACCTATTCTGTGAATCGTGCTTCGAGTTCTGTGCATTGAAGAAGTCATCCTTGGCTACAGTTTTTAAATGTTGTACTAATTTATTCTCAAACTATTAAACTCTTACAATTTTACATATTTATACTTTAAGAGACTTACACTTTCCAATTTTAATGATTTGAATTTTTTTAAGCTATTTGTATTTTCCTGATCCAGGGCTAGAAGCGATCAAAAAAAAGCAAAAAGTAGGGGAAAAAAGTTACTTTTAAGTAAAATTGGGGTAAAAATAGTGACCAAACCAAGTCTAGATGTAACTCAATAGTGATATCAAAAATTCCTGAAGAACGATTCCAAAACAATTTTGCTTATTAAAAATAAGTTTTTTAAAAGGCTTTTGGCCTAACTAATAGAACGTCATATGCTGAACGAAAAGGAACATTTTACCTAAATGATTTTGATGATTTGGGAATAGCGAATCCTGAAGTTCTGAAACAACAGTGGGAGAGAACTAAAAGATCGTACTCGAAGGGCTACAACTGAGCCCGATGGAAACTTTGAGTTTATCGATTTTATTTGAAAAAATAAACCTACAAATTTTCCAAGTTCTACCTAGACTAGGCTTGCCAGATACTTTCAGAAAAAAGCGGGACATTTAAAAAAAATTAAAAAAGTAGCTTAACTGTATAGCCAAACTTATACGTATACCATCGTCCATAGTTATTCCTAGAAAGTTCAGTAAGGTTTTTTTACGCGCATTCATTTGGTGTTTTTCTAACAAGGCTTCTATTTACACGGTTTTTTGAAATGTACGCGAATCAATACGTTATAAAAGAGAGAAAATTTCATGTCCTTTATGTGAAATTTGAATTTGATACCACGTAAAAATATTTGAGTAATAGTAAATACAAAAACTCGAGATTCCATCATTGTATATTTTGGACAATTGCGTCGAAAAAGGTTGTGTATAATTAAAGGTAATTTAACTAAGATATGCAATTAGTTTTTTTTTCTAACAGCTCTTGTTTTCGAGATAACTTTGGAAAATAGATAAAAACTCAATTAATTTTTGCACTTTTTTTTGCAAAACTGTAGAACATTATAAAGGATTGGAAATTGAAGGTTTTAATTCAATGATCAGCTTTCTCGAAGACCGCGAGTCATTTTTACTTCACAGAAAAAAGTTATAGAAGTTTTATTATTGTTTATTTTTCCCAATTCTTCAAAAAATGGAATTTTGATATCATTTTTAAGAAATAATTACCGAAATTAAATATTATATATTTCTTAAACAACTAGTCCCATTTTTTTGCAGTCTTCAACAAAGTTCTTAAATAAGTTAAAATTTTGAATATCAAATATTCACTTTTTTTCATCAGAGTCGTTATAAATTTCTCAAAATTGTAGAATTTAATATTAAGCGTATCTAGAATATCTAGACAAAATCTGAATCCTTGATAAGATGGAGGATATTTAAAAGATTCTAAATTAGTTTTTGTTTTTCAAGTAGGATTGTTGGTTCGTCAGTTATCAATGATCGATTTTACCCAAAATTGGTCAATTTAAAAATTCCCACACGCCATGTATGTAACTAAAATACGAGCTTATAGACAGAATCGGACAAATGATTCAAACTCAGGACGCCTAAATCATCCAAAAAAGTAATTGAAACATAGCACCAAAAATGCTGTTCCGTGTAATCATTTGGAAGCAAGCATTAAAGTTCAAATTTAAATTACATTGGTTGAACGTGGTCCAAGAGCACTTAAGTGGAACATAATCATACTGTAATTTGAGAGTTATTCAGTATTATCTTATATAAACTATGAAAAATTCTGCTTAGTTTGAGAAAAAAAGACGTATTAAACAGATTTTCCTTGTTGTAGCAATGAATTGAAATATATGCTAAAGTTTGATTCTTTGCTGTGGAAGTCAGTGAACTTTTAAAAAAAAATTTAGGAAAAAAAGCGGGACATTTTGAGGAAAAAGCGGGACGGCGGGACATTCAACAAAAAAGCGGGACATGTCCCGCTTTTGCGGGACGGATGGCAACCCTACCCTAGACCCAAATCAGATTTTTTTCAAACCCACTACACAGTTGAAGGAAACTCAAATCAAATTCAAAATTCTAAAAATGTACTGAAATTAGAAACTACCTAGCATATGTTTGACGAAAACTTTAAAGAATAGACTCGAAGTTAAGTTTGGCACAATATTAAAAAATAATTACAGATAAATAAAGAAAGTCATGACAAAACAATTGGAAGACCCTCATAAAAAAAGTGACAACACATTGATACAAGATTGAAAACAATTTTACAGTATGTTCATCGAATATTGACAAAAGACAGAAGCTTAGTAAAAAATCCACGAAAGATTCGAGGTAATCACACAAAAAGCGCAGAAAATTCACTAGAATGAACTTCTACGTAGAATATGATTTGTAAAAAAACTAACTCAAAATTATTAAAAATTTAAAAGGTTTTATGAAGTTTTAGAGTCCTCATAAACTTTAACACAAACCTAAATTTTTTTTTTTTTTGGAAACATTTCAGAAGTTCCTCAGAATACTGTAGAAAATTCATGATCCAACCTGCAAAAGGTGGAGATAAAACTGAAATGGGTTTTGAAATCATCAACTAATACCAAGCTATCTTTTAAAGGAAAATGTCTATAAATGTGCAAACTTTGAAGAGATTTTTTCGATTCGATTGAGTCGCTTTTCACAAGTTTACCTCACATTCAATTCAACCAAAAACTTTAATAGCATGGCAAATGTTACCTTCCATGCCATTTTTAAAAGTCCGTCGTTTTCATGATGATAAAGTATATGACATATACATATTTTTGGAAGTTTTGAGCACTTAAGAGTGATGAGTATTAGTTTTCATAATGCTTGTTGCTTCCGTTTTTGTTTCAATTTAATTTTTCTAACCAGAAAATAATCAAGTTTCAGCCTTATATCATTCCTTATTGGATTT
>NW_026598598.1:0-25000 GCF_029784155.1 Uranotaenia lowii
ATGAGCTTAAAAGAAATCTGTCCTGAAGCTTTTCACTTTTAGGTAGAAAATTTTCATCGTTGAGACTTTTCCGCGATTCTTAACTTGTTAATAAACCTTGTTCAAATTATTTGAAATTTGGAACCTGAAAAACAGAAACTTAGGTAAATCTTAAAGATGTGAGTAAAATGCGAGTGTCATGCTTTAGTTCATATTTTAGATTTCTTGATTAAACACATTTTGATAATAAACGCCCTACTTTTTTATAACTTTTATGCAGGAAATTAATCTTTAAAATAAGAATTGCATACATTTTAGAAGTTAAACGTCAGAGGGAAGTTTGCCAAACAAGAGAAAAAAAAAGTGACTGTTAATCATGCCGGACGATTCTTCATATAATAATTGTATTTGTTTTTAAAATTATACTTTCACACTTGTTTCTAGTAAAATAAGAAAAATAGTCGAAAAAGTCGAATACAACAGCAAAAATGAGTTTTGAACACTGTGCACTCCTCTGATCCTAAGCGCCTGGTAGGTATGCAATATTCATACTAATTTATCGATGGCCTAGTTGCAGCCAAATTCAAGCATTGGGATTTCATATATACATATACATACCGGGGCGCTCGCAAATTGATGTGCATGCATCAGTTGCATCAGACTACCACGGAATCTTTAACGGAAGTTGTGCAGCTGTACAGTCCCTATTTTTTTGCTAACATGTCGAGTCGCCGCGACTGTTTCGGCTTGCCATTTCCCTAACATAGTAATTAGATTTGATATCCATTTTAAAAAATCATGGCACAATAAACTTTGTAAAGTAAAAGGCCTAAAATAAACATTTATTATTTTTTTTAAAATCAGATGATCGATTTGCAGTTGTGTAGATTGCAACATAATCGCTTATCAAAGTTGTAAATTAAGGGGGGGGTAGGGTCTAACACTTTCAAAAAATCGATTTTTTTATTTTTTTATTTTCTTATTGTAAAACATTTCAAGAATGTTATGTCAAATTTTCAAGTCAATTGAAGCAAAATGGCGGATTTTTTCGTGAAAAATCGTAGTTTTTACTTCAAACAGCCACAAAAATTTCATAAAAATTTTTTTAAGTTAAATAAAAACGTTGGGGTCCAGAAAAACATCTATTAAAAATATTTTGCTCTGATTTTTTGACTTCAGATGATTCTGTGCTGAGATACAGTGTCCACCGCAAATCCTGTTTTCTAAAAGGCATCCTCGAAAATGCTCCGTCACCGGCTCATTTTTCAATATTTTTCTACGAAAAAATTACTAAATGTTCTTTTAACAATGCTTTGTATAATGCAAAAAATTCGAATACAGTTGTTTGAACGATAGCTCTAGAAAAAAAACGTGAAAATGGTGTTTTTTTTATACCCGTTAGACCCTACCCCCCCCTTAAGAACGCCCCGTAAAATATGTATACCTATACGGCTTAAGCCAGTAGGGGGCGTTCATATACCACATGGACACGAAAACGTGGAGAACCGCGGACATTTAGCAAACTATATCACTCTCGCCAAATGTCCACGTGGACATATTCGAATTTCTGTCATTGTAATCGTTGATTTAGAAAAACTAAAATAAAATAATTAATAGAATAGTATTTTTTTTTGCCGTTTAAATAGCTCGGGGAGCTGACGCTGGAAATGAAAATTAGAGATAGTATGGAGAAGGAAATTTTAAAGTTTAGAGTAGGCAGCGTAGAATAGTAAGCGATCATGAGACGTTGGTTAGACCATCATCATCATGCACTTCATTATATCCATTCCGGCTGGATATGGACAGAAAGCAGTTCAAGATAATGAACCAACCCCTTTTGATACCAGTTGGAGGAAGGACAAGGGTGGGTTCGAGACTGGCCTCTACTTACTACCCAAGCATCTCACCTGTCGGCAACTTATGGGATTCGAACCCAAAAGTTTTTCTTGCCGATACCGGGAATCGAACCCAGTACACCTCGGTTACCAGACTCGCGCCAGCCTATCCACTAGACCACATCAGCGCTAAAATAATTAATAGAATAGAATATTGAAATAAAAAAATTATCATATTTATAAGTTGCTTGTTAGAAGTTTTATTACAAACTACTTTAATAGCGCTTATTCAGTAGATCAAAGCGACACTTGTTCTTACCTTTTACAAAACTCATATGAATGTGTGCCAAATGTAGCTCAAACTGTATTTATGAAATCAATGAATCTCGTAGGAATTTAATATTTACATTGTTAAATGTGTCACATTTCTTAAGTTTTAGTTTAGGTTTATTTTTTACCTCATGTGTGCAAGCAATTTTATGATTTCAATGGAAAAAAAATCTGAGCTAAGCACATGAACATAACCCCTACCCCCCCTCCCCCCTCCCCTCTCCGTGGAAAAGCGTGGACATTTCCAAAACCCCGCCTCTCCATAAGTTGTCCACGTGGTATGTGAACGGTCCCGGGATAGATTTATTTCCATCCATATTATCAAACCTCATTCTGATGTTTACAGGGCATTAAGGGTGGGTAGTAGAATTCGCAAAAAGCTTTAGGTAGATATTCCAACTGTAATACAAAATATTCACAATATTTCCGCAAAACAATAGCACAAAAAAGTATCGAGAATGGAACTGGCCTTCTGGCTCATCTCGATCAAGCGATGCAGGAGTTATGAAGAAAGTACCGGTAATCGCATAAATAATCGGATTGGCTGTTTTTTATATAATTCTCAGTAAATGTTTGAATAAGGAAACTCTTCCGGTTGTTCCTAACCGAATTATTTAATTTTCATAACCGGTCAGAATTAAAACAATGATAATCTGGTAAGTAATTAGTGTTAAGCTTAAAATATTTACTTACCAGTGTTTTCTCCACGAGGTTTGTTTCTCTTAATATTTCTCCTGAATTCAATCACGTTTTAGCAGAACACCAAACGAAAAATTCATTCGCGTGCCCTGAATTCAAACAAAAATTGTCGACGCGCGCTTTAATTTCTTTTTTTTTTCTTTCTACCGTTTACCTTCTACACAAGTTTGCAAGCAAGCTCCAGTGCTGGCAGAAAAATCTTTTTGAATTAACGACCCATGCAGCAAAAGCGCAACATCGTCCAAACAAACAGCCGTCATCCGAACGGACCAATCAGCGGCGACCCCGTCGAGCTGCGGCCGAGGCTGTCATTTCGGCACTCGAATACTACTCGAATTTTGATTCTGGCTGGACGAGAAATCGAAAACACGTCAGTTTAGCGAAATCAATCAAACCAAGCAGAAAGGAAATTCGAATTAAATCTCAGTAAGGCTGGTCCAATTTGACTAGGAAAAAGCAAATTCGTTTATTATTCTGTGCGGTTAATAGTTATGTCGGTTTGGTGCAAAAATTAAGCGAGCTTTTAGAAAACCCCCAGTGCTGTGCAGAAGTTTTCCGAACTATCGGATGCCGGAAAAATGCTACCCAACTTGTACGAAATGTCGCAGCTAGACGATAGCCGAAAGTTAACCACAGTGCTGTTCTTTCTATTAATAGAATTATTTTTCAAACGTAAGTTATTCGAAATACTATAATGGGAATATAGTTAACGCCACGAATGTGCAGTACCGTAGCATAATATTGGCCGAAAAATTGGTCAGAAAGGTCAAATGGATGAAATTTTTTGATATTTTTTTCACTCACAGATAAGCCAAAATCTTCCGTTTTGACTGCTTCTGACGTGTCTTTCCTGCTGGTCTGATGTTTACATCTGCAGAGTTGTAGGAAACACGTCTCTGTTTCCAAATATTTTTACGATTGAGACAAAAGCTTAATTTTTTTACCAGACGCGTTATGTTTTTGTTTAAAATCTAGTTTTAAATTCTTTGTCATTCTTTCTAAACATTAGCTAGATGATTTAAAATAGTTGTTGATTCAAACTTGTTGAGTATTGAATCTTCTCGAAACTAACGAATATCGAAACAAGATTATCTATATATTCTTAACTATCTATTATTGATCTGATTAACAAAACCTTTTATTATTTACGGTACAACTAAACTACTAGTGTAAAGGTATAAACTACTCATAACCTTGCCCAGGCAAACAACAACAATGACCCTCAAAAATGCTACTCGTTTAACGGTATTGATATTGCAACACCTGAATGTGTTGGGTTTAGTTTGTGAATGTAGGCTTAAAGCTTATCGGCTCATTTTTCCATTCATATCGCGATGCCGAGTACTTTTTTCGGCAGTTTGTTATCATTGATTATCAGATTAATACTATTTTTACCTGTTGCCTTTGTTCTTCCAATAGGTGTAGAATCTGCATCGTCTCAGGCGGAAATCGATCGGCACCTTGAGATGGGACGTGATCTGCTTGCACGCGGTCAGCTGTCGGACGCGCTTACGCACTACCATGCCGCTGTTGGTAAGTTTATGCTACGAAAATCACCAATCTGACAATATTGTAGGCTCAAAAACTTGTTCTATATCAAATAGTTTAGTCAATTGAATTTTGAACTTTGGAAAAGATCCAAGAATAAACAATTAAAACAATTAAAATTTTTAGGCGTTAAAGTATCATCAAGCCCTGATATGACCCTTAACCGCCTGAAAGTATGCAATGGTTCTGAACCTTTGACTGATTTGACTACCGATAATCAAGGTGACCATTATTGTTGACTGGGTGACTGTAATTAAACATAAACATTTGAACAAGGTCACAAACATGATTGACGGATTTATTACCGATAGTTCGGTGCTGTAGGTTTTTCTTACATTTCCCTCGAGGCTCAAAAATGTTTCCTTCCTTCTTTCAGAGGGCGATCCCCAGAACTACTTGACTTACTTCAAGCGAGGCACAGTTTACCTGGCTCTGGGTAAGGCCAAGTTCGCCATCAACGATTTTTCGCGGGTGCTGGAACTGAAGCCGGACTTTGTGGCCGCTCGAGCCCAGCGCGGTCAGGTCTACCTCAAGATGGGTGATTTCGATAGTGCAGAAATAG
This sequence comes from Uranotaenia lowii, assembly GCF_029784155.1. Classification (NCBI taxonomy): domain Eukaryota; kingdom Metazoa; phylum Arthropoda; class Insecta; order Diptera; family Culicidae; genus Uranotaenia; species Uranotaenia lowii. The sequence goes on from NW_026598598.1 coordinate 4,954, forward strand.
ATCTCATGAACGTGCTCCGGATGGATCCGCACAACCACGATGTGAACTTCCAGTACGCTCGGATCGATCCGGCCCGGGATCAATGGGCACTCTGTTTGGACGTCATAGGACGGGGTGATTACACGACAGCCATCGCACTGCTTTCCCAGCTGCTGGAAATTTGTCCATGGTCGGTGGAAATCCGAGAAGCCCGAGCCCAGTCCTACATTAGAATTGGTGATCGGTTGGCCGCCGTTAGCGATTTCCGATCAGTTAATCGATTATCTCAGGATAGTACCGATGGTTACTATACGCTGTCGAAGATTTTGTACGATTTGGGCGATTCAGGCTCGGCTTTGAAGGAGATTCGAGAATGCTTGAAGCTTGATCCCGAGCACAAGGACTGTTTTCCACTGTACAAAAAGCTTAAAAAGGTAGACAAAGTTTATGTGGATGCCCAGCAATCGTTAGAGGAGCAACGTTACGCTGATTGTATACAGGGTGGCGAAAAGCTGATCAAGTTGGAACCAGATGTACCGATGATCGTGTACAACGGAAAGCAACTACTTTGCTCTTGCTTGGTCAAGGATGAACAGTTCACAGCTGCCGTAGGTCGTTGTCGAGAGGCTCTAGAAATTTACCAGGATCCCGAAGTCATGTGTGACCGAGCGGAAGCACTCATCGGAGCAGAAATGTACGACGACGCAATACATCAGTATCGGGAGGCACTCGATATCAACGATGGCTTCCAGAGGGCTAAGGAAGGTATCGAACGTGCTCAACGCATGCAGAAACAGGCCGAAAGGAGAGACTATTACAAAATTTTAGGTGTTAAGCGATCTGCAACCAAGCAGGAAATTGTTAAAGCCTATCGAAAGGCTGCTCAGAAATGGCATCCGGATAACTTCCCCGATAGCGACGAGAAAAAGGTGGCCGAGAAAAAGTTCATTGACATTGCGGCGGCCAAGGAAGTCCTGACGGATCCGGAGAAACGGCGCCAGTTCGATGCCGGCGAAGATCCCCTGGACCCGGAAGCAAATCGTAATGGTTTCGGCGGTGGAAATCCGTTCCATCACTTCCAGCACGGGTCACCGTTCCAGTTCAAGTTCCACTTTACGTAAAAACCACTTCTCTCACCTCTACTGAGAAATGTCTGGTTTCCCTTGTTTGCACGAGAATTAAGCTTGCATTTCCCATACTATCCTTCAGGAAACATTTTTCTAGTAATTAACATGAACAGAACGGACAGTGCCAGTTTTTTTATTTATTGAGATCGTAGATTTTTCCTTTTCAATTCCTATTGAATAATCATCACACTGTTGTAGACATCATAAGTGCACTGTTGATTCCCTTATAAAAAACAACTGATGAAACTAACTTCAGCAATCATTTTCTTTTCGACTCAGATAAAGTGTGATTAGAATTTATTGTGTTTAGTTTAAAAATAAGTTAGTAGCTAGTAGTCAGCAAGGAGAAATGGTGAAATGATGAGGAAACAATAATTGAATAGGTAAAGCCTTTTTGTGTTTCAATGCATAACATTCTGTTATGCATAGTAGCATTATTGGTACCATTAGAAGCAGAAGTTGGTTAACTAACCCGTACGGGTGTTAAAACATTTGGTCGTTTCCTTAATTTCGCGTTTTTCCTCAACCCGGCAAACAATGGGCTAGCAATTAATAAAGAAGAAGAACTGATTGATGATAAAACTATAAGGAAGAATGTGTTAATTTCTCCCTTTCTTGTAAATAAACGCTTAATCCAAGTTAAGAATTATAAACGTGAGATTGATTTTTCGATCGAAAGAAAATCGTAATAAAAATTAAATCCTCTCAAGATTATTTTTTTTACTTTTACGCTATTTATGATTTTTAAGATTTCATTAGTTTATTCAAAATCTTAAAATGCAAAAAATCGACTAGAAAATGCGTAGCTATTTCATACTTTGAGTTTATAACGACAATTAGCTTAAATAATGACAAAATATTGAAAAACACCACTCAAATTCCCTTATATATTTTTAACGTAACAATATCAGAATTTCAAAACATACCCCGATCATAACTTTTCTTGATGAAATTTTCTTACATGCTTACATGTTCGGTAAATATTGATCTAAACCGCAAATTCAATTTTGCCGATATCGTTTAAAAATAAATCAACTGTCAGTCGTCTGAACCTAAAGCCACAGCCGCAATTTATACGGAAAATTGTTAGTTTAAAACGTTCAGGCCTAAAATTGTCAAAAATTCACCGAGAGTTACCGAACATTCGTTAGAAAATTTTGAACGCTCGGTGATATAAACGTTCAACCGATAAAAAAGTTGGTTTGATTATTGCGATAATTCGTTTTGGTTGAATTTGCCATTCGAAACATTGGAAACATGTAAATAAATGTCAATTCGGTCTTTTATTAAAATTATTTCGTAAATTTCATAATCATTCAGTTTTGTGGGTTTTGTGGTAAGAGACGATCGCTCATATACAATTTTCTGAGTGGGCAGTGTTAAACCCATGCAGCAAAACAATCATCCAACAAACTGATCTAGATCAGTATTGGAAACGAGCCCTGCAACCGGAAACAGAAAAAACGTCATCGAGCGACCGAGGCCCGAATTTGACAGCCCAGCAGAGCGCACTGTCAAGCGAATCTTTTCCTCTCTCTTTTTCCGGCATCGTGTATGCTAAGTGGACACATTTCTTCGAAGGTACGGTTAAAATTAGTGGAAAATCGACGGGATAACGGATTGTTTTTCCGGTGAAAAGTGGTGCGATGGGAAGAGGGAATGGAACCGGTTCCGGTGATGTTAAATTTGTTGAGGATTTTAGGAAAATTAACGGAAAAATAGCCTCTAAATGGTGATTGTTGACGATGTTTTTGTGAGAATGGAGGAACCACGAATTTGGATGTAGCTGACCAGGAGGAGATTAACTGAATTTATTCTGTTGAAACAAGTCTGAGGGAATTATACCTGTGGCAATTGGGAGCTGAAGTTCTCATGGCTAGAATTTTCAGACGTTTTGCACAATGTAGTTACTCCATCAAAGCAATAATAGGTTGAATTTTATAAACAACTAATCTGTTGTCGTTTTTAATGTCCATAACCTAACCTGGTTAATATTACGATATCTCCTGAATTACTCGGAGACATAACAAATTTAGAAAAAGAAAATTTAATCTGAATTACGTATAGCCAAAGAGTATTTTTATGATTGTTTAAACTTGGAATAAGGTTCTCGGAATCGAACTTTTAATTGTAATTTGTCATTTGTAATTTTATTAACTTTAACGCAGCCTGTTGGTTACAATTAACTATTATTTCAGGTTAAGGAAATCATTTTATAATAAAGAATAAGTACTAAGAAATTCAAAATAACATTAATGAAAAACTATGAGTGTTTTCTAAAAGGTCTTTTATATTATATTTTTAAATTGTTCAGCTTTCTTCAAAAAACATTGTAATTTTTTTTTGTAGCTGTGATTATTTACGGAAACTTTCAAATCACAAAAAGTGAGTATACCCTGTAGAGGGGACTTCTTTTTATAGACACAATGCTAGCCACAACTAAGCGTATTTTAAAATAATTTATTTAGTAGTTTTCACTGGAAATCGATCCCATTACTTTACATGACTTAATAGAAACATTACCCAATCATTACTGACCTTATCAACATTTATCTCTTCCACAGATAGACTGAAATGGCTGACACAGCGAAGAAACCCGCCGCCAAGAAGGCAGCCGGTGGCAAGGCCGCTGGCAAAGGTGCCGCCGCCGCTCCAGTCGCAGCCAAGGGTATCAAGAAGTCCCAGACCAAGGAGGCCATCCTGGCCCGTACCCACAAACCGAAGGGCCAGCGTACGCTCAAGACGGCACTGCCCTACCAGAAGAAGAGCTACGGTCGTCTATGGGCCAAGGCCGTCTTCACCGGGTACAAGCGGGGTCTGCGCAATCAGCACGAGAACCACGCCATCCTGAAGGTTGAGGGTTGCCGCAACCGCAAAAATGCCCTGTTCTACATCGGCAAACGGTGCGTGTACGTGTACCGTGGCAAGGCCAAGAAGAACGCACCAGGAGCGGCCGAAAAGAAGTCCAACATCCGCGCCATCTGGGGCAAGATTACCCGCTCGCACGGTAACAGTGGCAGCGTGAGGGCCCGATTCCGCACCAACCTGCCCGGTCACGCCATGGGACACCGCATCCGGATTGTAAGTTGCATTTATTTCTAGTTAAGGACCTGCTGATTGTCTAACAATTTTTCTTTTTTCATTCCTCTTTCAGATGCTGTTCCCATCGCGTATTTAAGTTAAATTACAACTTACTGTGTAAATTTATAAAACAACTACAACAAAAATATAAAAGAAAACGGGATAATTCTGCCTAAAAAAATCAAATACGCTCAACAGAGGTTTCTTCATTACAAGAAAAGAAAGTTCATTCTGCCTCTTAACACTTGAAATATCGGATTAAAAAGTCTTGCAAGTTGCAGTATTATCAGTCAAGATAAAAATGTTTAATAGAAACGAATCACTTAGGTAAGTATGTACAACTTAGTAATATCTGAAAAACATTGCACCCTCATTTAGAATCTCAACGAAACTTCTTCCTTTTATTTAGTAGGATTGAAACACTTATTTTTTACCAGATACCAGCAAATCAACGCTAGGTACTCAAACACAGATCAATTAAAACACTGGTACAGAAGAAAACTCAGGTTAAAGGATTTTCTCCCTCTGTCAAGGACTAATAAAATCGTGTACACGAGTGGCGATTCCCGCTCGTCTACGATTTTTACCCGTAAAGGTTCGCCAAAGCGCGAGCAGGCTGTGAAAAAAAATCCCTAAGGTTCGCGAACCATAGGAAACACGAGCGAGGCAGTCCAACCAACAGACGATTCTTTTGGATTTTGAATCCTGTCTCGCTCGTGGAAATCGTAATATACATGAAAAATTTTCCCCGAGATTTTGGCTCACGAACCATTTAGCGAAAGGTTCATGAACTTTTTTTTGGAAGGGAACGCGTGGTTATTCGATTTTCTTCCGTAGGCAGGCTGTGCGTCTCTTTAGGTACGCGTACGGGTAATAAATTGTGCTTCAAGCAGCAGCAGGAAGTTCTTCATTTTCCACTGTTCTTTCAATTATTGTATGGAATATTTCTGGTTTATTTTTAAGTTTATTAAAAAAAATTATTTTTTGCTAACTTACAGCGTTTTAAGATTAACGAAACTCTAAATATTAAATCAAATTCATTCTGCCATGTCAACTCCTGGTTGGTCAATTGAATTAAACAAAGCTTTTTGACAAAATTATGGATTAGAATGGACACAAGAAGGCCCTAATAATGATGTTTAACAACCGTTTAAGGAATAAATAATCAAATCAAATCTTAGAGCCTTACAATTTCATCCAAATCACTACATTTCTGTAGTAGAGGTTGAGTGTAAAATTCCATAACTGTTTTTTAAATTTGGAAAAGACAACCACGATTCATATGTAAAGTTTCAATAAGAAAACACATGCAAACGTATCAATGATTATTTTGGATTAAAGTGAATATCATAAAAAATTGATAAATTAATTCAATAATCAAAGAAGAGTTTTCAAGTAATTTTTCTTAAAAAAAACTTTCTTGAGGGGTTTTGGCTTGAGGGATACAAATATCTACGGAAAATTGCTTTTTCACCACCTTATTCAGATGTCCCCAGGGTGGCCACAGAACCGGGAAAACCAGGAAAAAACCGGGAATTGAAAATCGAACCGGGAAAACCGGGAATTCAGAACCAAAACCGGGAAAATTAACAAGAGAAAACCGAATATCAGTTTTGGTTCTAAAATCAGGGATTCAACCCAAAATTCAAAATTCAATTTCCTGGTTAGAATTTAACAGTTCAAAAATGTGTTAGAATCATAAGTTCGGAAATTTTTAAACTACTCTCTGATTTCTCTTCAACTACCTCTAAATGGAAAAAACTAACTTATTTTACCGGAACCTATAGTTCAATGAGTTGAGAAATTCAGAAAGTCTCTTAAAATTTGTTGAAGTATCGCATTACAATTATTTGAAAAAACCATCAATCATATAAAATCAAGCAAATTAAAGTTAAATCACAGAAAACGTTAAATTTTGGTTGAAAATGTTAAAATAAGTAAATATTATTATTTTCCTGTGATAGTGTTTAATTTAAGAGTTAAACACAAGACAATCATCTTTATGCACGACAAAGTGTTTTTTTCGCAGTCTAATAAAAATTTGACTTCGCCGAAACTTTGCTTTGTAAAAAAGGAAACCATCTCCTATCAAACGCACTGATTTGAAAATTAACTTTTTTCGATCACTGGTCCTAATTTAAGAAAAAAATAAATTACACTTTTTAAAGCTTGAATATGTAAAGATTTCTTTGAATATTTTCGAAAATTTCAAATGAACTGATTTCTAACTTGATCCGTTACGAAAATTGGAATAAAATTTAGAAAAACAGTAAAAATATTTCCTTTTTTTCATAAGGGTGTGTTTATGTCGATAGAAGCCTCTATATAAATTCTTCAAAAATCTTAAAGTGTTTCAACAGGTAGTTTCCTCAAAATATACATATTTGTGTTTTGAGTGAAGCATTAAAGAAAAAAAACTGAAATCGAATGTTAAAAAAGACCCATGTCGAAATAACAATACTATTGCAATAATATTGATTAAAATTTTTTTGTTTATTTCTTTTCGATAGCACAAGTCAACCAAATTTACGATTTTCCGTTTGCCCGGGGGGTGAGAGCTGATTTGACTAATTTGAGAGCGACATATCCAAATATGCTTATTCAAGGGTTAACTTAAGAAATGTTTTAGCCACATTTTAGAACTTTTCAAAGATACTCAAATCCTAGGTTTCGAATCGATGATAAACTTTCACGAAAACCGCAAATTGTTGAAACTTTTGAGAAAACTGTGGCGTCTTTCAAGTTTATTTTTCACAGTCTGGAGAATTTAAGAATATTTTGAAATATTTTTTTTATCAAAATGAATCAATTATTTTTTTGAAAGCATAAGTAAAAACTAATTTGAAATCTTCAACAAAATTGTAAATAGAATTTAAATCTATCGAAAGCTCCTTAATGCTCTTCAATGATGTCACAAATATTTTCCTTTTTTAGCTTAAGAATTCAAGCATTGCTTCTTTGAATCTAGAATATCTAGGTTATATCTTAATCCTCTATCAAATGGGGGATAATAAATAGATTCGAAATCTGTTATTTTTATATAGGATTGTCGGTTTATTAGTTATTAAAGATGTATATTACTCAAAACTTAGTATTTTTAAATTTCAAAACCCAATATCACATGAACTAGATTTGACATAATATGACAAATGTTTCGAATTCAGGACGGCACCATCAATTTGTGAAACAAAGGCTTTACAGGGTTTAAAACATGTACACATCATGTTTGTATTGCAATCTGTATTTGATAACTTAGCTTATAGTTTCTGAAATTTTATATACACTGTTGAGTCTTTTTGATTGTTGAAATCTTATTTGTCCACTTTTCAACTTATTTTTTGCATAAATCCTTAAAATCAGTTTTAGCATGCGTCTGAAGAAATTTATAATTTTGATACAAGTGTTATTTTCAAACCGACATGCCAAAAAACGTTATAACTCTATCACATTTTTCTGCATAACAAAGTCTATCCACTACTGAATGAAAAATGAAAACGTTGAGATTTTTTGCAATTTGCAATTTCAATGTACATATCAAAGTTTTATTTTGAACTCAAAATCCATGAGTGCTGAAGTTCAGATTTTTTTTAATAGTTTAGGTAGTTTAATGCGAGTATAAATAAATTTAATTTGCAAAATTTAATTTGAATCAAAAATTAATGTTTCTTATGTTTTCTTGATTTATGATACTTTTGATTTTATTGTAATAAATTTAGATATTATGCTTAAAAATTCCTTTTGCAATTTTTTTCTATATTCATTTTGAAACTGAAATTTCTTAGTTTAGGATAGAAAAAAAAGCAATGGGTGAATCTGAATTGAATAAATGTTTTGAATTTTGTCTCAAACTTTGATATGCTGTTGAATAATCCCCAAAACTGTTTGATAAAGACTCTGTAATTTGTTGCCCATATTTTTTTAACTTTTTAAGTCAGAATTCAAGATGCAAAAACAATGTTTGGTGAATGGTTTCTAATTAGTTATTCATTGCAACGAGTTACAAAATGTTATTTTTTAGCACGAGTCGTAAATGAAATCAACGGGCTTGCCAAGTTGGATAATTACGTCGAGTGCTGAAAAAATTGAGTTTTGCAACGAGTGGCATACACAATTTTATGAAAATTTTGAAAATCCTTAGAAAATCCATTAATTGACCCACAAAAAGTGCATCTCGCAAATGATCAATGACTAAAAATTTGTGATGAAGTAGATCTTGGACTGTACTTTTGCAGACAAAAATAATTTGGATTGAAAATTATCGCTTTTCGATAACTTTTTCAGTGTCTCAAAGTTAACTTTTTAGCACTGAATTACATAAAATACAATTATAATAACTATTCAAAAATAGAAATTGATTTTTTTTGCAAATATTTACTTTTCAATGTATAAAAAAATCTGTACTGAATTTTGAAGAATATAAAACAGAAGACAAGTCTTCGGAAAATGGTAGGATCAGCTAAAGTTATCATGAATAAAAATATTTTTTTTTTCTTATATCTGTTCATAATTACCCAGGTTTATATGTTGAGATTCTTGTTACGTGAAAATTTTTAGTGTTGGCGATATATCTAGAGGAATCTTAACACTGCGTCTAGATATGATTAGTGGTCTTTAAAATTTTTCCCTTTATTGGTCATGGGGAATTTTTGTAATCACAAACGAACAAGAAATCTTGTTCATACAATCTCATATTCACAGATTTTAGAAACTGATAAAGTTATGTATAACGGTTTATTTCCAAGATCTTGACGGTTATTGGTATTTTAAAAACTAAAGATAAGTCTAGATGATCAAACAATGCCTAAAAACAAGTGTTCATAATTGCCCCGTTTTTTGAAAAACATGGGAAATTATAAACAATCCTCCGTGAATCAGTATGATAAATGTTTGGCAAAAATTTATATTACACTTGAAGATGCATTTATTACTGACTGTAAAACGTCTGAAAACAGCATTTTTACTGAATTTACTGTGACAAGGGAGTAAGGGATTGTACGCCCTCAGAACAATTTTAAATTTTAGAGACGTGGATTTTGTGAACTTTGGTAACACAATTTATATCTGTAACGCATCAAAAAATTTGTAAACATGATTTAAAACCCCTTAACGATTTTGAAATTTGAAATACTTATATAACTTCCTCAATTTGAACTTCGGAAGAAACTTGAAAATAACAAAGGGGATACAATTAAGATGCCGAAGTAGCACATTTCTAGATTGGACTTTTATTTTTTTTTATCCTTCCCCCACCCCATACATCTTTTTTAGGATGCGGAGGAACTTTTTATCCTTCGGATAATTAAATCAATATTTTTTCTATCTGTTACTGGGCCAGATTGCATCCTCTCGAAACTCTATATACAAATTTGCCAAATTTGACGTTGTTTAACATCAGAAAAGACAAACTTCAATTCACAAATTATATAAATCGTTTAAATTTACAACATTGTAAATTATTTTCAAGAAATTGTTATGAAAACTTTGAAAAATCGATTTATTTCATCTGTCCACGTCCATGTGGAGACCATGTGGAGACAAAATAACGAAACGGAAAACACGACCATCAAGTGTGCAATGCGTTTTCAAATTTGGTTCACGAACCAGAATCGCGAGGATCGCGAGGTTTTTGCCACGGCTCGCTCACGATTTTCTGGCGATCGGATTCTCTTTGAAAAAAATCCCCTACAATCACGTGTTTGCTGAGTCGCGAACCTACTGTGGTCAGAACTTTTGTGAACTACGCGCGGTTTCGTTTCTTGGCTGCTCCGATTTGAATACGATTTTTTTTAGTCCTTGCCCTCTGTTAAAAAATTCTACAAGACTGTGTGCTTTAAAAGCCACAATCCTAGAACGCGTGTTAAAAATTTGACGTATTTTTCGATCGGATGAAACCCAGATATTTTTAATCTTGAATAATAATCACTACAAATCCACGTTATTTTAACATTTGAAGGATAAATTCGAAAGCTTTCGGTTGTGAAAAAAACTTAACGGAATCTTTTAGATTAACTAGACTTTGCCTAAGGTAATAATCCTTTTTATTCATCGCCGGTGGCAAAATTCTATGTACCTCATTGCCTGTAATGTACTGCCTTTTAACGCATAATTTTCAAATATTACTTTTTGACATGAGTGATATTTTGGTGCGTACCGCCTCTGTCTGAAAGCCCCTGATTGCAGTCATTTGGACGATTTCAATACTGGAATAATTAATGAAAATCGCTAACCCAGAAAAATCATTGAAACTTTAAATCGAAGAACGTTTCTTGGAAAAGTCCTTAGTCCAAATGCTTGGAGAAACGGTAGAACATTTTCGTTACACCTATGAGAGCGTTGTTAAGTCGAATTGGAGCATACACAAGGCAGCGTGACCAGATTGCAAATCCCTAAATTCAGCAAAAAGCGGAAACATAAGGATTTTGGTGAAATGATACTTGATATTTTTTGTTCCTCAGGTGGAATTTTTGTTTATCCATAGAAATCTGTAGCAAATGCTAAAAATTCGCAGATTTCTAAGAAGTATAGCTTAAAGCTTGCTTCATTTAGAATTGGAACGTACTTTTGCTCATATTGAGGCGCTCCTGGTGGACTTATTTGGAAGTTTTTGGCGCCCACGAGTCGGGAGTTTCGTCAGCTTCACGTATTCATTTTTGACATACCGCCAATTGGCTGTACTTTGTAAACAATGAACATGGAAACCGAAAGAAGGAAAAAAAATGCACAGTTGTTTGAAAAATCCATTGTGTTCTGCATTCAGACATCTTTTTTTCAAAACATTTTTTTTTTCAAAACTAATCACGATTTTTTTACGCGAAAAGCGCCTAACAAGTAGAAGAACATGCTGGCTATCGCAGAAAATTGAATATTTACCAGAAAAAGTAGTTTTAAAAGTGTAATTTTGTGAAAAGAATCCGCGCCAGTTACAGCCGAAATCGGTCGCCATCTTTATTTTTGGTGCATAGCTTTGGACGGATGCCTACGACTACGAGGAACATGAAAGCACGTCATCATGTTAGGGAATTTCTTTAAAGAGGAAGGGTTCACGGAGTTGGAGAACATCACTCAAGTGGGAAAATTCCGCTGTAAGGTGGACCTAAAGAGCAAAGAGTTACTTCCTTCCTTCCAATCACTTCCCTCGATAGGATCAATTTGCAAGTTCTCGAGATCAGGGAAAGGACCACAATTTGCTTTGTTAGAAACGTTCCTTTAGACTTCAACGAGGACCTCAAAGACGAGACTCAAAGCGAATTCAAGGTATTAGACGTCGAAAGGATACGCCGGGGAGGGAAAGAGGACAAACTAGAGTCAACGAGAAACATCAAGGTCACGGTACAGGGGAAAGAGGTTCGGAAAACCCTGAAAAATATGGATGCAATTTCCGTACGGAGCTGTTCATCTTACCGGTCCGACAATGTCAACAATGCTGGAGATATGGGCACTCCGCAAAGTTCTGTCGCGGAAGGAAGAGGTGCCAAACCTGCGGCGGGGAACACAACGAAGACGACCTTCCTTGTACGACTGGCCCAATATGCCTTAATTGTGGGCGGAACCACAGTGCGGCTGACAAAGAGTGCCCGGAACGCCAAAGAAAAAGACCAGCCTCACCGAAAACCAAATAAGCTGTGCTTTACTTCAAAAAATCTGGCTGAAAAGGGACAAACCATTCCGACTGAAGGGATTCGACCTGGTGTCGAACAGAAGGACAAACGGTTACGGTGGAGTGGGGATACTGCTCAGACAGAAGCTACAATGGAAGGATTTTTCGTCTACTTACCACCAGACCTATCCCCTGAAAGCAGAACAATAAAGACAATTAAGGATCTCTTCGAACACCTGGATAAGGTCAATGGCGAAATTATATTGAGTGCGGACTTAAACGCTCACTATCCCACATGGAGCCCACAAGCAACAACCTGCAGTCGAGGAACTGTCCTAAACGACTGCATCGACACATCGAAAATGATACTATTGAACGACGGCTCCAGGACTATGGTGGCAAGCCGAGGACAAAAAGATTCGGCAGTGGACATCACACTGGCAACACCTGGAATAGCTGCAAAGGTAACACGGTCGGTCCACGAGGAGGTGTTCGGTAGTGTCCACCAAGCAATCTGGATTGAGAAAGGAAGAAGCAGCCCAGTATACTGAAAAGCAACTAAACGAATCAACAAGGCAAGAGCCATGGCGAAACATCAGAAAATGAAATGAGAGGAGATTCAATTCAACTCTTCTAAGCCATACATTTAACCATTCTAAAGCTAAAGTGAACTTGTCACATGTGTCAATTCAAGAGAAGTTACACATATTTGGTGAAATAGGAATAACTGTCGACATGCGATATTAGTTTTTACTAGATACAACAATAAATTTGAAAGCCTTTCGGCTTCCCAAGCCAAAAACATATTTTTGAACATTTGTTACTTGAAAACGACATTTGTACGGCTTGCATGATCGCAGTATCAGGTCGGTTTTTTTAAAAATTAAATATCTATTTCTGAAAGGCCATTTACTTTCACAAGAGGGTGTTATCAGACTGAAGATATAAGGCACTGGACACTTGTGTTCATACGAGGAAAATATGAAAAATTTATTTGATGTGACAAATATTAGCGATGTAATTTATGTAGGTAGATCAATTTTTCATAAGATTTGAACTTAGCCAATCTTAACAGATTGCCAAAAAATAAAGAAAATCCCATTGGGCTGTAAGCGATGTGTACATAGAAGAGATTTACATTTAAGAATCACATGTGTAGAGATTTTATTGAAGGAATTACCTAGAAAGCAAAGAGATTTGTTAAATAATAAATCATTTTTCAAATTGGCAAAACAAGAAAATAAATATGGAAGAATACAGATTGTGCAAATGCATGTTTGGCAATACGCACTATTGGCATATCCTCCCCCAGAGAAAATAGGTCAAAAAGTTCAAAAATATCAGCTAGAATTAAAAACCGATTCAGATTCAAAACATTGGCTTACACAGTTCCGAACTGAAAACAAGTCTGAAATCAGCATGTTATAATTGACCTTGACCTATTTTCTCCCACTCCCACATACAACTTCATTGATTTCCTATTGACAGAAATATGAGATTAACGGATCTGGAAAGTACTCGCCTCGTACGACGTGGACCAGTATCCCAGGGGCAGTATTCTTTAGGCCGCTGCCACACAGCCGCTGCGGCGGTTATGTTTCATTCATATTTGGGAACGAATGCATGGAATTTTTTGGTTCCAGGTATAGCTGATAAATACTTAAATCCAGTGTTCGGCACAAAAGCGCTTAAAACTTAATAGCTAGACAAACTTAATTATAATGCTACAACAAGTAAGAATTCTTGAAGGTCAATTTCATTAACCTCTACAGGTTCCAATTTTTGATCTACTTCCGGAACCTTTGCGATCTGAGTTAGCGGTTCCAATCCAACGACGTCTGGAAGATTCTTGCTTCACCGGAGTTGAACACGCTCGAGTAAGGTGTCCTCGAATATTGCAACGATGACATACCTTGTCGGCAAAGAAGTCAGAAAGATCCTCTTCCACGACTGTTATTGTATGCTCTTGACCCAAACGAATTGCGTTGAACTTGAGCGTTCGGATAGCGTGAAACGGCTGCTACAGTCACGGCCTGCTATTGATGTAATCTGTGATAGTCGTTCTCGTTCTCCATCTCTACTTTTCGGATGCGCACACGATCCATCAATTTATTCAAGATATCTCCGTCTATCTGAACTCGATAGGCAAGTGTCCTCACGTGGCTATCTACCAATTCCCGGCTCACCGTTCAAGAGATTGCTTCAAATTTCTCGTCTTGCTTGTAGCTACACAACTTCGATGCTGCTGCAACACGTTTTACGTACTCGATGTTTGACTCACCGCCTCTCTGGACCATATTAGCTAACTTACTTCGTTGCGATAATATGTATGCCGTTGAGCCGAAGTGAGCATCAAGTCGTGCGATTGCATTTAAGTACGGAAACTGTATTTCATTGGGCATTGCTGGCTTCGTGGTGGTGCTGTCAAGCAGGTCGAATAGCGAAGGCCAGCTTCCATGCGGAAAATATTCATTCGGGTTGGCTCATCTCCAGCCTGGATCGAGTTCATTGAAGCTTCAAAAACTTGCTTCCAGTGTTGGAAAGCCCTAGAATTAATTTCCATTGCCCCATCTGACTGGCTGGCTGGTTCCTCCCGTACCATACTCGATCTCGCCTGGCTGAACTCGTTTTCTTCAATATCCATAGAGACCACGATCCGGCTCAATTATTCCTTTTCCTTGCGGGTCCTTTCGAGTTCCTTCTTCATCTTGGACAACTCTTCATTCAGTTGCCCTTTTGTAATCCGTTTCCAAATCCGGTGGAATAATTGAAAAAATAATTCGTCTCATTTTCATTCCCTAAAACTTAATTTTCTCAATCAGACTATTGCTCTTTCAGTCAGAATCATTTTTTACTCCTGACCACCGCCTTTTCCATAGGGGCCTTTATCATTAATGACCTCCGCCTTTCCAATCGGGGTCCATTCTAATTGTAACCACCGCCTTTTCAATCGGGGTCCATTCTAATTGTAACCACCACCTTTCCTATCGGGGTTCAACGATTTTCTTTTTATACTTACTTTTTGGAATTTTCCTGTTTTTTTTTCGGTTCTACTACCTGCTGCGCCATTGTCGTGAATTGCCGGTGGCAGCGGTTTGACAAACTTGCCCGCCTTCGGCAAACGCCGCATGAAACGGGTAATGGCATCCCCTAAATCGGTTTGCTGCCGAAGACGGAACGGCTTACGAACAGCTCGCTGCTGTTCGGTTTGACACTGCTGTTGTTCGGCTTGTTCTATTCTATACTTCACGGCTTTCGACAACTGAATGAACTCGTGCGAGTATTCTCAGTTTCTTATATAGCTTTCATGCTTCATCGGCTTTCATGCTTCGTCCAATCAGAATCAATCAAAAAGGGGAAACAGCGAAGGGGAATTCTAAAAGGGAATTCTAAAAGGGAATTCCGCGAATTAAGGGTAGCGAAGGGCAAGAAGCATACGGGAAAACCAATCGATTAGTTTTAATTCTGACAACATTTATAATTCTTTGATAGAAATATTTTCTGCATATTAATTTAATACAAATTGTAATAGACACATTCCACCGTGACGTGAAATCGCTTTTCCGGACTTTTCTGCACTGTTATCATTCTAGAAGTCAACCAATTTACTTGAAAATGAAAAAAATTGTAGCAAACGGTCGCAAATTGAATTTCCCTCAAAATGAATATAATTTGGTCATTTTAAAATTTAAGTTGTTTTTGTTGTGATTGATTACTTTTGTGACGTGAATTCACGCTAGAATTAACCATTTCGGACTTTAGTACATACATCTTTGATTTCCTGTTCTCTCTGTGGAAATAGAATATCGGTGTCTTCGAATAAGTTGTAAAAAAAACAATTACCCACAATTTGATGTAAGGAACATCTCGATTGAACAACAACGAACGAAGTAATGCTTATTTGAAGTTGTGACGTGAGTTCACTCAGTTCAAACAGAACGGGGTAGTTGACTGAATTCACGTCACGAAATATAAAGTTATACTGTGGTTATACGGAATCTTTCTTTGGAGCCTTCAAATTCTATGTACAGTTTCAAAAACGATATTTTGTTGTTCCGACTTTTACAATCCTAAATTTTCAGTATCTGCACCTAACTTTTTCCATATTTTGATTGGCACTTGAATAGCAACATATTGAGGGATCATATGTTAAAATTACTACTGTCTTCATTTAAAGATTCACCAAAAAAATTTTTTTTCAATATTTTTGTATTTTTATTTGAAAATAATGAACTTATTAAGAAAATCAACTAAATTATGCTCGATTTGTAAAAATCCGACCATCTGGAGGGTCAAAACAGCTTTCAGAGCACATTTTTCATATAAAATTTAACGAAATATCAAATTTTGTGACGTGAATTCACTCATTCGCGCTGTTGTAACTCAGCTAGATTCCAACCGATTTCTATAAATTTTAGAGTTTTAGAAACGTCTTATCATTTTTAAAGAAAATCTCATTTTTTTATTTAAAAAAATGTCAGAGTTTTCTCGTAAAATTAAAAACTTTCCTTTTTAATTTTCAAACCAACTACATTGGATATAAACAAATTCTTTTTTCTACAAAATGAAACTGTGTTTTTTGGCTTCTGAACATACTAAAATTTTTTACATGTTTTATTCTTGTCATACTAATTAAGGTCATTTTTATTCTATTTACGATATATTAATTGAAAGCGAAATCAGAGAACATTGTTGTCTTAGTAATGTGATCATATGATCATAATTCTTACAACTTTTATCTGGTTGCGATAGTCAAGCCTTTGAGTTCTTTCTTATTCGCATGCCAAATTCGAACCGTTTTAAAATCGAGTGGGCGTTGTACTTGTTAGGACGTAGTAAGCAGCGACTCCTATATGGTGCGAAGCATAGTAACCACTGCATCCTTATTTACCTAGTTTGTTAGGAAAATAAAACTTTTCACTCTTTGACGAGCATTCAATCAAGTTGGTTCAGCTGTTTTGCACTCTGCTCAATTGTACTGGATTGGCAATCTCTCGCATGTCCCCAATCGAGAACCGTTTGATTGAAACCCGAAAGAAATAGGAAAAACGGTCTAGTGAATGACCATTTGATCCTCATTTACTCTATGGAGCCACCGATGCCCGAATTGAGCCACCACCATAACAACCCTTCGTGATTGGCAACAAACTATGGGCTTTAGATTTCAATTATTTGATGGTACACGTGATGTTAAAATTCCATTCTTCACAAACCTAACATTTTCCCTCATCAATCTCGCAATCTTCACTTTTATCGGATGCCATCGTAAAGTTCATCATTTGCATCGTTTCCGTGATTCATTCCCCCAGTCTAACTATAAAGAAGGAAAGGGTCAACATTTGACTTGACACAATTCAGTAAAGGGGGAAACAACAACATCTCGGAATCAAGATGAGGAAAACTTAATGACCAAGTTCTCTGTAGTATAGCACACATTTCTATAGGTACTGAACCAGCTAACCGATAATTAGCTAGCGATTAGCATCTAGTGGGTTCTTACTCATTTCCATACTGTTAGTTATTTAGCTAGAAGTGGCTTCACATTTTCATTTCGTCTCTCTCTCACTTGCATGAAAAATGGCGACAGTTTCGATCAATGGACTGTTTGTTCGAGTAAATATTTTCAATTTTGAATCGAAAAATACTCGCAAACCGTAGATGAAGTGATTTTCAACCAATAATATCGCATAAAGAACAACTGATTATTGGATCACTAGAAGTTTAGCTCTTAATCGAATGCCTGGGGGTGAAATATTTTCACCTGATCTCGCCATTTTCCCGGAGGGGTCGCCAAAGGTTTCCGCTTGATTAGTAACACGTGGGTCGAATGGGCTATTGTTGGATGTCAATTAGTAGGTTCCGCGCAGAGGCTTTGATGAATGTGAACGTTCGTCGTCTTAATTTATCAGCAAGTGTCATCGTCGTGAGTGGTTGGGGGTAATCTTTGCAGCTTAGCTATATGTAGATAAGTACGCTTCTTAACGTCCGAAACAATTGATAATTTTCACAAAACAGATTTGACATCCCGCATGATCAAATATCATACACTTAATCTTTAATATTATTCTGTTCTGATTACATGAATGGTAACTATTCGTGTAATCGTTCTAGTATCTTCTAATTTTCAACAATCTTTTGCGTTTTTTATGCGTCTTCGCTTAAAACGATATAAACATATTATTGAAAGATACGGGTAATAATCTTAAAAATTATCTCAATTTTGGTGCATCCGAGTGTATCGTGTGTCTTCACTGCCAGTCAACAAAAAGCAAGAGCGGGAATCGCACGGAACAAAAAATGTTACCTCGCGGAAGACCGGAATCCTCGTGGAAAAGGAATCGGCTTCATCGGCACTGTGGAATATCCCGGAGTTACCTTTTGGTGGCGGTAGGAGTTGTAAGGTTAGTATTAATTATAAATGTTATTGAAAATTTATTTTGTTTTTTAAGGTTATGCAGTTCCGGATGCCACTGGTTTGGTAGAATCGGCTGGGAATACTGGCCTCGTAAGATTAAAGTGTTCCGTAATTGGCTTCGATTGTGCCGAGAATGCTACCGGCATTTTGTGGAGCTCACCATCGGCGTTGGATCGGCGGGGTCGGAGGATCTCTATCGATTGGAACAAAGGCATCGAAATCCCTTAAATAGTTCCGAATATTTCCCCGAAAAAAAAATAATGGTACGTAGAAACTTTTTTTTTACCTATTGCCTATTTAGAATCAACATTTTTTCATCTAAATGTTGAATCTGATGTGAATCTGTAGCCTGAATTTAGTAAAATTGTTCAACTGAGTAACTAACATCGAAATTCTAACTGAAAAATAAGTTTTTTTTAATTTTATTTTAATTCTTAAATTTAAACTTCAGATAGCTCCGAAATCACAAATATTGATAAATATTTGTGATTTCGATAAGATAGGTGGCAATTGTCATATAACGTTACGAGGGTTTACAGTAAATAAACAAAATCACAATTAAATTTTATTATTATTTATATTGATTTTAATTTAATTTATGATCAATCCTCGGTTGTTCTCCTATGAAACCTTTCTCTGCTAAAGCAGCTTAAAAGCACCTACTACCCAACATCACACATACTACAGGTCTTATGGATTCACATACTTCTAGTGTTAAAATTGTGTTTTTTTCCTATTTGTTTTATATTTTTCAGGTAACAGAGAAGACAATCATTTAATGATCCACTAACGTGAGGCATCATCTAGTGCAACGTTGTCAAAGATTAATTTCATTATCTTGGCGAGGAATTTTGAAAAAAAAGATCTATTATGATCACCGCCGGAAATAACATTTGAAAAGCACGTTGGGCGGTTTGAGATCGTGCACTTCATTTGTAGAGGCAAGCGCAAAAATGCGTTACTTCTTTTGCGCCGATTTATTAATGGAGACTATGACATAACCTGCGTGTTGAGGGTTCGGCTAGTATACCAGGCAAAATCCAGCATACTAAAAGCTTTAATCACTTTTCGATGAATGTCAGACATTGAGTCGCTGCCAGATGCATCTGCTTAAAAGAATAAGAAGTTAAGATAAGAGTTGAAAACTAGGATCTAATTTTATATAACAGTCAAAAGTCAGTAGGTGGGGATTTTTTTTTATTATCTGACAATTTGCGCCGGGGGTCTTCAGATTTTCCCCAAAATTGAAAATTTGGTTCATTTTTGCGACTTAAAATCACATGTATTTTTTCAGATTTCTAACATTTTTATTTTTTGAGTTAGCTTCGGTTAGATTTTTTTGTAAATAAAAAATAACCATTTTTCAAAGCTACATAACTCTGTTGTTTCTCAACGGAAATTATAAAATAGCACATCAAAATGCATTGAAATTTTATCAGCTTTCCAAATAGAATAGTTGAAAAAAATTAAATAATGACCTTCAACATGAAAAGTTGTAAATAAACTTCAAATGGCGTCTAAAAGTACCGTCTGCACCACCGAATATTTTGCAAAAAATACCATTGTATAGCTCGATTTATGATGCAACTTTCATCTGAAGACACCAAAGTGGGCCATTAACACCTTGAAGAGTTATGAAAGAAATAATGACAATAAATCTCTTTTTTTGCATCTAAAACAAACAATGGTGGAACAACTGCACTCACATATGGAGATAGCAAGCACTTCTAACAACATGGAAACAAAAGAACTTATCAAAGCAGGTAAAAACACTACCTTTTCGTGCTTTGTAGAGTGTTTGCAGCATAACTGACTTTAAATTTTAACCAAAATTCTGAGTACCGTATG
>NW_026598599.1:0-25000 GCF_029784155.1 Uranotaenia lowii
GCCGAATGTGTTAACTGGGATTTGAGTTTTTGATTGGATTTTGAATGTAACTTTTCTGTTGTTGTTTTGTTTTTATGCCGGTGTTGAAGTTTTCAGTTTCGAGTGTTATTGTTTCTACTCCTGGGAAGAAGTGTTTCGATTGCGGATGAGGCGTTAATAAAATGTTCAATCATTTGTTTAGCGATTGACTTTTCTTGACAAGATTTTTCGTGCCCTAGTCACATTAAATTTGTTGAGCTTCTTAGAATGAATTGAAAATTGTATATCGGGTTAGTAAGGTGAGCAAATTGAAATGAAAATTTTAAATGATGGAGAAATTTCAACTCTTATTTGTCTACTTCTATACCCACGAATACCTTATCAGCTCACAAGTTAACCTGGGGTCTCTGGTATTTATCGCATCCGCAAACTGTCCATAAGTATCACGTTGAAAAAGAAACCATAGTGTAGCTACTCCACGCAATTTCTTATTACCAATTTTAATTATATACATTTATTACAAATTTCAATTGTGATCTCTCGTCACTTGAAGACTTTAGACCTGACCTCACGACTTATGTCTACAAGTCCAACCTCTCCTGGTTTTGACATAAATTCTTAATACTCTGAACTCAAAACCCAGAACTCTTACCCAAAAAACTTTAGAGTTTTTTTTGATTAGGTCGCATGAGCCACTCAACGACTTTCGAGAAAATCGGTGTGGAAGTTTTGGAACAGATTTTAAATTCTCATTTAAAAAATATCAGTCGGAATTGTTTAGAAATTCGTTCTCATATGTTTTAAATAGACGACAAATATGTTTAAACATGTGATACGGGCATTAGTAAGTTCTAATTGATTTAAATGTACTTACGTCCTATTGCATTGATTACCTTGCTCATACGTCGTCTTGCAAAATGTTCAGTTTTTATCATAAAACTTGTTTCAATATAATCGTAACTTCGATATTGTGTGTTCCATTTGTTCCATTCCGTTCCGTATGTTGCTTGAAATGAAGATCAAAACAATTCGAGCTCAAATTATAGAAGGAACTGTCTGTTCAAATTTTCCTAATTGCTGTTGCCCGGGACTATTCATCAGGAATGTTTCAACTAGACTGTAGTGCACTTCTTGTTGACACTCTCACGACACGGGCATTAACTCCGTTAACCGGTGCGGAAACATTTAATGCTGGAAACATCTGTTGTAGGATAAACATGTAATGCAATTATCAACCAATCAAATATAATACTAATTTTACTTACCCAGCAATCAATTCAGTCAGCTGTTCTATTAAAATTGCTCAAATCACTCTCACAAACAATGCTCTTCTAAATTAATCATATTTTTCAATTATTTGTACTATTTTCATAAGCATTTGCTGCGAAGATGCAAAAAGACCTATAAACCGCACTTGCCGAAATGTTTTTAACGTCCTTTTGCATCACGGCAATCCAGGGCTGCGCAAAACGTCGTTAAAACCAAATTGCACTCGAAAATGAAAAAGTCAATATACGTCCTAAATTCAAATCATGTTTTTGAAGAAATTAATTGATCAAATGAAACCAAGTTTTTACCTAACATAGAATTCATGTTTATCTATCGTTTGTAGTCAAAAGCTTGATTTTGTTTATATTGGTTCATACGACTTAATCAAAACTAACTCTAGAACTCTCCCGGCTTGAGAGCTAGTATTCCGCAGGTATTCACGGCGCCGGTAAAATACTGCTTTCCCTTGAAAGTTCACTATGAAGAATGTTTTGTCTATGGCGAAGCTCCAGGCCGCTCCTCCGTATCGAAGTTTCGACAGTGCTACGCTTGCAAGGAGACGTCCCTCGCTACTCTTTGGACCATGGCACTTCGACATAATCTAGGCCAATGAACAACAGTATTTCATTTGACATACGCATCAAAACTTAAGCGATTGTCAACCATTACTCCGAAGTATTTCAGCTGCTGTTTCCAAGATGTCGTCTGTCCTTCAGAAGAATCTCCATGTGCGGCACAACTCTTTTGTTGGTCACGAGCAGAACTTCGGTTTTATGGTGAGCTATCTGAAGCTTAACTCCCTCCATCCATATGGCAACCCTTTCTACGGACACCGTCGCGACGCGTCGCAAGATCTTCTATCTCCTCGATTGTTTCGCTGGTGATCATCATCATGATTTATTTTATTTTAATAGTATTCCGTCTCACGACATTACTAGATATGTTCGTCCAGTTCCTTCAATTCAATCGGTCCATGGCAACCGTTCTCCAATTTCTTTTACATCCCACATTCGCCAGATCACGCTCCACTTGGTCTAACCA
Organism: Uranotaenia lowii; assembly: GCF_029784155.1. Taxonomy (NCBI): domain Eukaryota; kingdom Metazoa; phylum Arthropoda; class Insecta; order Diptera; family Culicidae; genus Uranotaenia; species Uranotaenia lowii. Next base: position 2,290 of record NW_026598599.1, read on the forward strand.
CCTCGGTAGTGGTTAGAACAAGTGCTGGTCTCGTTTCTACCGGATTCGTAGCGAACACCTGTTTTGCAGGACTGTCGTCCGGCATTCTCGCAACATGTCCTGCTCAACGTATTCGGCCTGCCTTCGCCACCTTCTTGATACTGAGCTCATCGTAGAGTCGCGCGAGCTCGTGGTTCTTCCTCCGCCTATACACTTCGTTCTCCATCACGCCGCCGAAGACGGTTCGTAGAACTCGTCGCTCGAATACTCTGAGTGTACTATGTCTCGTGCCCGTAAAGAACAACCGGTCTAATGAGCGTTATATACACTTCGTGCGTGCTTCGTGCTTGCGAAGTCCACGACTGCCGCTGATCATTCACCGCCACATCTCACGGTTCCCCTGTGCGATTCGAATGAACTCGAAAATTCACCCGAGATCCGCACACAGCACTGCGTTCCATCCATCGTCGCTTTGATCAGTCTGCTTATCTTTCCAGAAAAGCCGTTCTTGTCCATGATTTTCCATAGCTCGTCACGGTTGATCGTGTCGTGTAGGCTTTGAAGTCGATGAATAGATGGTGCATACGGAGATGCTGTTCAAGGCATTTCTGGTTAGGACGATAGCGTCTGCAAATCCGACAGGTTTCGTACGTCAAGACTCGAAATGCGAAGAAGCTTCCTATTGTTCTGCAGAGGGTATTGGGAACTCGCATCCTGTGAAGCGATTTGATAATAGCTTCCCAGCTGGCATTGATGAATGTCGATCGTCATCATGACGTATGTTCTCTCCAGTAGCTTACTCAGGGCGTCCAGCAGACAAATAGGTCTGTACGACGATGGATGCCCTGGGGGTTTCCCATGTTTCGGTAGTAGCACCAACTTCGTTGTTTTTTTTTCTTGTAGGGCAGACCCCACTGCGACCAGTAGTTGATCTATTGTGGTATTTACCCCGCGTTACTATATGCTTTCAGGTTCACCTGCACTATTGATTGGAGTGACAGTTGATTGCTGACTAAGCATTTTATCCCAATCGAGTATGATATCAAAGATGTATGATATAACCTCCTTAGGGCTGATATGCAACCATATGTCTTGTGCGCTTATTAACTTTGCCCCAAGTACTCGCTCTCTCCTATTAAGGAGGACGCAGCAGTTGCATAGAAGATGCTCTGCAGCTTCTTTTTCGAACCCGCAGAACCAACAGTCATCGTTTTGAATTATGTTTATCCTTTTGAGATGCTGTTTTGTTGAACAATGTCCGATCAAGAGACCTCTGTAAGTACTTAACTCGTGCTTACTTAAGTTCAACATGTTTTTGGAGAGTCGTGCGCTTGGTTCAATGAATCTTTTTGCCTGAGTTGCTCCCTCCGCTGTTTTCCAGTTGGAAACAATAGTGGTGCTTTCCCAGTTCTTGAGCTCCATAGTCAGGGCACTTCTCGATACTCCGCAGAAAGGTACAGGTCCAATCAACAGTCCCTGAGATCCTTCCCTAGCTAGTTGGTCTGCTTCTTCGTTCCCTAGGATACCGCAGTGGCCTGGTACCCAGAATAAAGATACTCTGTTCCTTATGACCAGGTTTCTTAGTGCAACTATACACTCCAAAACTAGTTTGGAGTAACATGTGAACGTACTTAGTGCTTGAAGAGCAGCCTGGCTGTCAGAGAATATGCAGATACTTGTGTACCTGTATCCCCTTTTCAAACAGGCTAAAGTGCATTCTAGAATGGCTTGAATTTCGGCTTGGAATACTGTTGGCCAGTTTCCCATAGGAATTGAGATTCTGAGTCTAGGTCCGAACACCCCTGCCCCAGTTCTATTATCCATTTTTGATCCATCAGTGAAGAATAGGATCGATCTGGGAGGAACCGCAGGTCCACCTGACTCCCACACGTCCCTATCATTGATAATTACATTGTATGGTATGTCTAGGTTAAAAATTGGCTCCATCCAGTCATCATTTTTCACAATGTGTGAGTTTAATTTAAATTTCTTTAGGATTTTGAGGTGTCCTGTAAGATCTCCTTCATAGAGCGTTTTGTGTTTGGAGAGTCTCAAGGCACTGCGTTCCGCCTCTAACTAAACGAATTGATGTAGAGGCAGAATATTTAGTAGTGCATTTAGAGCCTCATTCGGTGCTTCGCTTTGCGCCAGTTATAGCTAGCGTAGCTAGTCTTTGAAGCTTCGCTATTTTTTTCGTCGTTAGTCACAGATTGGGGAAAGATCCCTCGTGTAGCACCACTCTGAAAGTATCCGGAATGGTCTGTACCGCCACTTTCAGCACTGCATTTGGGATTCCGTCCGGACCAGAGGCCATATTCACCGCAAGTTTTTCAACGTAGCCACAAGTTTTCCTTCGATCTTTTTCATTTTTCCAAACACTTTTCGGTGACCTTGGGCCACCGAATCTCATCGTCCGGCTTTTGGGCAGCTAGTAAGAAGCTAGTAAGTTTTCCTTCAGGGCATGATCATGACGCACACCGCTAACATCATCTTCATCAGCTGCTCAGCGTTATGGACCTGCGATGCTATCTTATCGAAATCTTTGGTCTTCCATCTCCGCTCATGGACTGGCAGTTGCCTTACAGCCATCGGATTTCGGTCTCCTACACTAAAGCGTATCGCCTAGTGATCGCTGTGCGTGTAATCGTCACACACTCTCCAGTTCATGTCGGTGTTTAATGATGGGCTTGCAAAGGTGATATCAATCACTGAAGTTCTGTCTTGTATTCCATGTTTGCGATAGGTGCTAGATCCAGTGTTCACAGCTCAACCTCCAGTCTCGCGAAGGACTCTGGTAGACTGTAGTCCCTAGGGTTGTTGCACCTACCACCTCAGTTAACTGCCCCAGTGTTGAAGTTTCCTCCTATCACTACAGGGGCCCTTCCTGTTAGTTGGTAAGTGAGTTGATGTAGCATTGTGTTGAGCTCCCTGATCGTCCACCTTGGTGGAGCGTAGCAGCTGCAGAAAAAGATGCCTTCGTCGTCGAAGGTCGTCGAGTCAAAAGTCATTAGAATGACGTCGGGTCAAAAATTCATTGAAAAGTAGCGATCTGGAGATATTGAGCCGGGAATCCATTGGAAGTTCGTGAGCCAAAGTTGATGAAGGTAGCAAGACCGGAAGCTGTTGGCTAGTCGTCAAATCGGTGCACTGGTAGCCGGAGTCTATTCGAAGCAAGGTCGTTGAACCAGGCTATAACATGAAGAACATACGCTTAAGCCATTGGAGGTCGTTGATTCAAGAACAGTTGGACGGTTGTCATAGAACAATCCATTTGAAGGTAGTCGAGCTAAAGAGGGTTTTCGAGATGTAGGGCTGATGGGGGGTGTTATTGAGAAGAAGGAACCATTTCAAAAGCAATCATTGAATTTGTAGAGAAGCTTTTGTCGAGGGGGGCATGTTCGCATTCGTCGATTCCAGCGCTGAATACCATTTAGCTTGGAAAATAATGATCGAATGTCCTTCCGTTATTATTTCCAAGATTGACTTTCCAGTTTCATCACTTGACGTTTGTTGTATTTAACTACAAATGGATTTAAAAAAATATGGCCGTCTGTAGCTGTACGGGAATTTTCATTACGAGGAAGGGTTAGGTCTTGAGTCATCAGACAAGAGGTCAAGCTTTGAGTCGTTGAGAGGAGAACTTTGTGCGGGAACCTCGAGTCCTCAACTCGAGTCCTCAACTTCGTTCAGTCTACGAGTTGTAATCAGAAGAGGTATTGCTGGAAGTGATTTCGTCTATAAGTATAGCGTGGAGCGCACTAGCGCGAGTATTACCTCCCACTATTAAAGGATAGTTCAAAGACAGTTCTAGGTGTGAACCAAGGTCAGAGGCTTCAGGTAGAATATAGAGAGGAGGGGTATACGTGAGGTATAAATGAGTCAGAGTCAGCATCCATTGACCCAGAGTAGCAAATTGATAATTCTTGTTAGGTTTTTGGTACCAATTTTGAGTCTGTAACTGCTATGGAAGAATGCACCTTCAATTTTTCTGCATATATTTTACTCTATAATGCAGCCAAAACAAAATATCAACTGCGTGAAACCTATGTAAGGGGAGTGATCGCCTTTGAAGGCCTTATTTTTTTGGTCGTTTATTGTGGAAATATTTCAAGAGACATACTTACTTAACTTGACAATCTGGGGATCAATCATACAAGTAATACGAGACAAGCTTCTCATTATAATCTTTTGGAACTTCTTCGGAACAAACAAGCGGAGTTACAAACAATAAAAAAATAGCCCGAAATCCGTTAGGCACCTGCCTCAAAGTAAGTTTCGTCGTCCATTACGAAGTGTTCGACATCATGAAAACCTAGCTGTCCAACTTTCTTGGTTTCTCATTTTATACTTTTGGAACTTCTTCGGAGCAACCAAGCGGGGTTGCAAACAATTAAAAAAAATAGCCCGAGATCTGTTGGGCACTTGCCACAAAGTATGTTTCGTCGTTCATTACGAAGTGTTCGCCATCATGAAAACCTAGCCGTCCAACTTTGTTGGTCAAGATTTGGCCATCGTTTTCCATTTATTAATTTGGCTAGACTACTTTCTTACTTTGGAGACGAAAAGTTTGATTTTGCCACATGAATTATGGTCAAATAGTTGATTTTCAACTATTTCGGGATCTGTTAACGGGACTTTTATCCCTCAATTTACCTCACTTAACCGATTATGTTACTAATAATCATAAATTTTCATCGACAAAATCGAAAGTTTTTCACAAAAAATGTGTTGCATTTTTTTAGAGTACAGTCCTTATCCCTGTAAGGCGTTCATGATCTGCCGTCTATTAAAGGATGGATTCATCCATGTTTATATTCTCATAAAATTCAAAAAAAAATTTGAGTATTCAACCCAATAAGTGCTTGTTTGGCAGGCCACTCCAAAAATTTATGAATATTTCAAAATTTTCTTCAGAATGTTAGGAAATAATATGACGAATTTCAATAGAAGTATCTTTACTCTAAAGGGTCGTTTTTGAAAACACATTTGTGTATCAGGAACAAGAATAAGGGAAACAAGTTAGTTCAAAGAAAATTTCAACACAAATTTTACTTCACTGTTAAACTTCTTATCACTGCGTCAAAGATTGAAGTAGGAGTTATCTTAAGAAAAATTTAGGAGCACATGAAGTGTAGGAAACCTCGATCGCACCATTCACCAAAATGAATCCTGATCTGTAACCTTTCCCCTACTAACACAACCCTTTTCTTGGATATTTAAATATATAGACATATAGACGGTTTCTTTAGTTAGTGATATTGACTTACGTTTGTTTCTTAATTTTTTGAAATTAATCTTTGGAATATAAAGAAACAAAAGGTTGTGATTTGGTCCTAAGAAGTATCCAACTAACAATCCTTCCTTAATTCCTCATTGATTACGTGGCCGGCGCCGTTATTGATCATTTTCAAAGGGAGAGCATGAGTTTTGTGTATTGTGAATGAACTGCGAGTCCTCAGCACCATTCTGTTGGCCCTTGCAAAAAAAAGGCCTCGATCAAACTCGTAGTAGCAACCATTGGCGAGGTAGAACTTGTTCTGCTTAGCCACGCCAGAGATCATGGAATTTGAATTGCGTAAGTTGAACAAAGTCTAATCAAATATGTTATCTGAAGCTTTACATGAATGATCATATCCAAGCACTTCAAGTTCAATGATTTAAGGTGGATATGAGTAGTCAATTAAGCTAAGCTAAGAATCCTAAGAAATATAATTATGGAAGCAACGAGTGTATTCGGAAAAATTTAACACTTTGTTTGGTGAATAATTTTTTAATGCACGAATGAAAATCAATTAAAAATAATTCAGTGAAGCTACCTATTAATGTATTTGATGACAATCTGTCAAATGTTTTTTGAGACAGCTTCAAATACAGAAGCTGATTGACAAATTTTTTTGGGCAGGATCGAAAAAGATCTGGGAACAAAGGTCGTATAGTTAATCGTTCAAATAGTACCTAAGATTTGGCAAAAATTTTAATAAAAGTGAGGATGATTGAATCCACAAAGTTAAGTATGTGTAAATATGATTTCTAGCACTTGAAATGGCTGACAATCTGTAGAAGTTGCAAATCCTTCTGTGTTAAATAACGAATGACACATTAGATAGATAAATATACAAAGAACTTTCATAGGTCCCAAGAAGTTGACACTGTTTTGGTTGAATCTGGAATCGTGCCATTACGCGAAAAATGTGGTGTAGTATCACTATACAAAGTCAAATACCTATAGTATTTTTTTTTTGCTATAACTTCGATGAAATGAAAATTTTTATGTTATTTTGAAGACAAACTTTAAGAAACAGAAAAAGTAATCAAAAATACCCTTGATTTGGAAAAAGGGTGGTTCATAGTTGTCATTATAGATGGCGCACGTGGCGTTCACAAATGGAAAAACCTCGTGCGAGAATGTCACAGAAATGCACACATGAACATTCCATTACTAGGAAGCTTCGCTGAAAATTTAATAAATTTCCATCCATGCACTCAAAATTTATATATAAAACAAAGTGTTGCATTTTTTTTCGAGTACACTCTTTAAGAGAGAAAATCCACCTTTCGATTCTGAAAACAGTATCAATCAAGATTGAAAAATTGGATGTTTTCAGCACGAATCGTATATTTATTTAATGTGGCTTGCCGAGTTAGATAATTACCATTCCAGAATCAAACTTCGTTTTGAAAAAACAAACACTTTAGTACAAGGTTTCAAAAATAACTGTTTTTAATTGATGTTGTTGCGTACATCCTAAAGTTTTTTTTCGTACGTACGTACAACTTTAAAGTTTTTTTTTCAAAAAAAAACATTCAGTTTCACTTCCTTTTGAACAACGGAGACGTTTCAAAGTTTACTATTTTAAGAAGCTTTTACCCAACGCAGTTAATTGACCACTTCCAATTTATGATCCGTATCTATTAACCAATAGCTTCAACCCTACAGATAAACAACCTTAACGATAAATCTACAGATTATATCTTCTCGCCGAGTATGATTTCAACCTTTCTTCAACCTCAAGTCAGTTGGGCTGGAGATGTTGAAAAGTTGTTTTGGGCTTTGCTCTCTCAGTTATCTCCTTTGAATGAACATGATTGGAGTAACTATCTCAAAACCAAGACGACGACCAATTTTACTCTCCAAACCCCTTCAGAAAGATCAAACCGAAAACTACCTGACTTCAAACTTTGGTCCATGTCGCAACCCTCGGGTGCGACTCGACTTCTCACCGAAAACCGAACCAGCTACAGCATCTCTTAGTGACTGGAGTCGAGTCGAGTAGATTTGATTTGGTCAACCAGTTGGGTTTTTCTTTTAACTTTTATTTTCCATTCCAACTCTTTCTTCGGCTGACTCCCAACAGAGTTTGGGTTGAGCTAGAGCAGGGACCGCAAACGACGACAACAACAACAGACTCCGGCCAAAAATTTGTACCCCTAAACGCGCTCAGTTGATTTTTGTCGGTCGAACGCTTCGGTTGAGACTCGTGGAATCATTTTTTTTTTTTTTTTTGACAGTCACCGTTTTGTTTGGAGCTGATCATCCCTCCCGTAGCGTAGATCCCGTAAAAACGCGTAGATCAAAGTAGAATGCGCATTGTGGGGTAAATTGGCCTGACGGGACCGTGTGACTGTGACAGATCTAAGAGGGACTTTTTCTCCACGCGTATGTGCGAATCCCTGCCGAGACAGCTCATTAACTGTGGACCGGAATCTCCCGCCTGGATAATCGACTGGCCCTTTTGCTGGGTGGCAACGTCAAAAAGCAGATGATCAAAAAGCAGTGATATAATTGGAGATACTTGAGCTGTGAGCTCTCGTTGAAGTGCATTCATGTTTGTTGTTGGCTGGGTTGAATGTGATCATGCATGAATGGGGGTTTTGTCCATATGTTGTTTAGTAATATGTGTCAGTGATGTGTGGCGGCCGAAGGGCTCGGGGCTGAGAGTTTTTTTTTATTTACGAGGTTATTTGGAGTGATCTTCATTATGAATTGATCGGGTGGGTGGGTGTTGCCGGTAATTCGATCACGCGTGGTAAATATTGCGCTGCTCAGACAGTGTTAGGGTTAGAGTGATTCAATTTGTGTTAAATGTGGAGCTAAAGAAAATTTAAATCACAAATTTGCTACCAAAAACAGCTTCTAAACATCAAGCCTCCCAAAGATTTTCGTGCTCGTAAGAATCTGTCAAACTGAAATCTTGTCAAAAATTAATGAAGAATTTTTCAAACATTTAAGCTCGTGATATGAAAAGTGTTATCGGCAATAAAGCTGATGAAGCTCCGTGCTATTTCGAATTCTTGAAGTGGTTCTTGTTGGTATGTATATCGTGTCTGTGGAATTTCAGAATCGAATTTCATTTGTTTATTACCCCGAAAATGACATGTAAAATAGACTGAGCCGATGGAGTCATTTTTGAATTTCTCAAACCCTGGAGTCTAAAAAGCTTTGTTTTGGTTCAAATCTCATCCATGATTTTTTGCAGAATTTTTAAGCAACGTTTACATAAGTAAATTTGGACTTTTAAGTTTGTATGGGAAAATTGAATATTTTATACTGAAAAATCAACAACAACATTTTTGTTTCTTCTGAGGAACCGTGTCTGCTAATGGGTCTTGTGCCAATTTTCAAATTCTCTAAATGAAATTTAAATTGAAAAACAATAAAATCATTTGACATCACTGCTGGGTGCCTAGCGATGTATTGTGTACCAGCAGTTATGTCAATTGAATTTATTGTTTTTCAATGCCAAAAGACATAACCTTAATAAGATACGAAGTTATTGTCGTCGGCGAAGTTGTTCAGTGGAAAATTTCCTATAGAGAATTTATAAATTGGCACAAAAACCATTGCATTGGCAGGCACGGTTCCACAGTAGAAACAAAAATAATGTTGATCTTTCAGAACAAAATATTTAATTCTTCCATACAAACCTAAAAGTTCAAATTTACTCATGTAAACGATACTTAAAAATTTTGCAAAAATCAAAAATCAAAACGAACCTCTTTAGATCCCAGGGCTTGAGAAATTCAAAAATGACCCCAAATCGACTCAGTATAATGTGCATTAGACACATTCCACGCGCTTGTACCGCTCAAAAGTGATTTTTATCCGTTCGCGTATCAAAAAATCTCAAAATTGTCTATAATTTTGATAATTCAAATCACACAAAACCAACGGAAAAAAGAGAAAAAAGTTTTTTTACACATGTTTTAGATGATTTTGAAAATCAGTTTTTTTTGTTGAAAAATGTGGTGTTTTTGACAACTTTTACAAAATCATTAATTTTAATATATGGATGATTTTTTTTTGGAAATATTTTTAGTATGTTCAGAAGCCAAAAAACACGGCTTCATTTTGTAGAAAAAAGAATTTGTTTATATCCAATGTAGTTGGTTTGAAAAGCGAATAAAAACAGTCGCAAATGAGTGAATTCACGTCACAAAAAAGGGAAGTTTTTAATTTTACGAGAAAACTCTGACTTTTTTTTTTAATAAAAAAAATGAGATTTTCTTTGACAATGATAAGACGACGATTCTAAAACTCTAAAATTTATAGAAATCGGTTGAAATCTAGCTGAGTTACAACAGCGCGAATGAGTGAATTCACGTCACAAAATATGTTTTTTGTTAAATTTTATACGAAAAATCTGCTCTGAAAGCTGTTTTGACCCTCCAGATGGTCGGATTTTTACAAATCGAGCATAATTTAGTTGATTTTTTTAATAAGTTCATTATTTTGAAATGAAAATACAAAAAGATTGAAAAAAAAAATAATTTTTTTTTTTGTGAATCTTTAAATGAAGACAGTAGTAATTTTAACATATGATCCCTCAATATGTTGCTATTTAAGTGCTAATCAAAATAAAGAAAAAGTTAGGTGCAAATACTGAAAATTAATGATTGTTAAAGTCGGAACAACAGAATATCGTTTTTGAAAGTGTACATAAAATTTGAAGGCTCCAAAGAATGGTTAAGTATAACCACAGTATAACTTTATATTTCGTGACGTGAATTCAGTCAACTACCCTGTTCTGTTTGAACTGAGTGAATTCACGTCACAACTTCAAATATGCATAACTTTGTTCGTTGATGTTCAATCGAAAAGCTACGTACATCAAATTGTGGGTAATTGTTTTCTTTACAACTCATTCCAAGACACCTATATTCTATTTCCACAGAGAGAACAGGAAATCTAAGATGTATGTACTAAAGTCGGAAATAGGTAATTCTAGCGTGAATTCACGTCACAAAAGTAATTAATCACAACAAAAACAACTTAAATTTTAAAATGACCAAATTATATTCATTTTGAAGGAAATTCAATTTGCGACCGTTTGCTACAATTTTTTTCATTTTCAAGTAAATTGGTTGACTTCTAGAATGATAACCGAAAAGTCCGGAAAAGCGATTTCACGTCACGGTGGAATGTGTCATTAGGGTGAGTCGAATTGCAACTTTTCTCAAATTTCAAAAACCCTTTAGTCTTAAAAGTTTCCTTTTTGGTCAAAACGAACGACATAATTTTTGCAGATTTTTTAAATTAGATTTAGGTACCCGGGTTTCGATTTAGGTTTTTTTTTCATGGGAAATACGAAAATTTGTTCGGAGAATGTCACTTTTCTGGTTTTTTTGAATATTTTGTTCTCACGCAATGCAAATCGATTCCGATGTATGGAGCTTACTAGAAAACTTTCTGGCTACAACTTTGCTGAAGACGGCAAAGCGGTAGGAGTAGCGAGAAAATAGTTATAGCGCCCTAACATATTTTTATTAAAAGAAACTAGCAACACTGTCAGATTTTCCGTCCTTTTTTTCAGAAATGTTATTTTAACAAGAAAACTATTGATTTTAGAGTCCTAAAACGTTCTGATACAATGGTCTATATAAGAATGCAAAAAAATAGAGTTTAGAGTTACCAGATCTATTGGTTTTACAAAAACTTAACTAAAATTGGTTGGAGCTGTCTTTTCAACTTGATCTAATTATATTTTGAATAAAGTTTGGGTTCCAATGGTGCAGCTTGTTGAGCTGCAAAAATTCATGCCTTTTCTCAAACGAGCAAAACTTATCTGAAGCCTCCAACACCATCTTTACCAGCCGCTCGATACCTTGGATATCTCAAGGCATATTTTATTTATGCTTCAGCAAATGAAAACGATAAAAATATCCAAGAAACAAATACGAAAACTGGCCATGTCATGGCCAAGGATTCCAGCACATGGTTAAGATAGTGTTGGAGGCTTCAGACATGGTTTACTCTTTTGAAACAAGGCATGGATTTGTTTAATTGCAGCAAGCTGCACCAAGCTAGAAATGCATAAACTTTATCAAAATGTGATTTGTTGTAATTTCTTATTTATTCTTAATCAAAATGTGAAGAAACAATGTTCTAACTGGTTTAAGTATAATTTGTGCAAAATTACGGCATCTGGTATTTTTTTTATTTTTGGTAACCCTATTTTCTCTGAAAATGATAGTAAAACTATGAAGATCATTTTATAAGAACATTTCGATGCGCTAAAACCAATAACTTTCTTGTTTAAATAATATTTCTGAGAATTGGACGAAAAATCTGTCAGTGTTGCTAGTTTCTTTTCGTTATAAAAAGATTGCTCTGTTTTGGGCTTTATAACTATTTTTTCGCTACTCCTACCGCTTTGCCATCTTCGGCAAAGTTGTAGCCAGAGAATTTTCCATTAAGCTCCATATAGTGGAATTTCATTAGCATTGCTTGAGAACAAGATATTCAAGGACAACCAAAAAAGTGAAAATGGGTGTTTTCCCATACAAAATTGCATATCAAAATCCGGGTACTTAAATCTCATTTTTTAAATCTGCGAAAATTATGTAGTTCGTTTTGATCAAAATGGAATCTTTTAAGACTTTGGATTTTTGAAATTCTAGAAAAGTAGCAATTCGAAACACCCTAATGTGCATACTTTCGACTCAATCTGACATTATTAAAAATCAAATACAAAATAGACATGAGTTGAAAAAATGTCATACACCCAAAAAAAATTTAAAAAAAACTAGTATATTTTATGAATTTCACTATCTCGTATTTGTCCTAAAATACAACAAAAAAAATGCTCTGTTGAATTCCTTTCAGCTCCCTTGAGAGTTCTCACAGCTCGCCAGGTGGCGATAGGGACCAATCTGGAAATCATTGGTTTAGATAAACACCATAAATATGTTCAAAGGTTACAACATTAACAACATTTAAAGAATCAGCAAAAATAAATAAAACTATTAAATGCGCCTAAAACATGATAAAAAGTTTAAAAAAATGGAAAAAATTACGCAAAATAAAACCAATGTTGATCTTAATAGGTTTTTAGAAACAAGTAAAACATCTGGAAAATACCGTTGAGAAAAGTGGAAAAAGTTGTGTGCTTTAGATGGATGAGTTTTAAAAACCGTTGTGCAGCCCTTCGTAGTTGTCGATGTGACATGTGAACTACTCCAGGTTGTTGTATCAACTGATTTTTCACTGTGGTCTTGTCGGAAATAATCCTGGCCATTATATCTAATAACCTGGCATAATCAGGACATTTGATTTCAAAATTTTCAACCGAAAATCCGGGGAATATCCGGACAAATTTGTTCAAAACAATGAAATTATCGAATAATATCAAGAAAAAAAACACTTGAAATCAATTTTTTTCTCATCAAAACACATCAGCACATTCTGAATCGTATTTAGGCTTAAAAACAGTTTATAAATTTTTTGATAAAAATTGCTAAAAAAAATTCGTTTTGGACACATAAATAAAAAAATAAATATAATAACTCAATTTTAGTGGTTTGTTAGATTTAGCGAATAAAGTGAATAAATCCGGGCAAAACCTGCTTTTTCAAAGTAATGAACGGCCGTATATTAGAATCAATACTTAGCTCCCTCTGACAGGTTTGACTATTTGAGTTTTTACATTCCAACGTGTATATGAATGTATCGGCGGATTTCTGTATTTCATCACCTTTATCGACAAGAATACTCATCACGAAGACGGACGTGAGTACATTAGTAACGATTTCAAAGTTTCGGTGAGAAAGGAGTTCAAATGGTATCCACGATGCCTCATATGCAGAATCATGGCATCAGTGAGCGAGCAAATCGAACCCTGATAGAGGAAGCAAAGGCTATGACTAGTAGCAACAGACTAGCGAATAGTAAGCAGGATGAAGCCATTTTGAACGTTACGTACCTCACAAACCTATCACCAACACGAGATCTTGTGGTCTTGGGAGATTCGGTCGAAGAAAACAGACTTAAACAACGATAACGGGTTTAGGAATCGTTCAAGCCGATCCAGAGAGATTCATATAAATGTGATCTTAAGATTCAGGTTTTTTTTAGTTGGTAACCACAGGTTTACATCCTGGTTTACGGATTGTATTCCAAGGTACGGCGAGCCACCACGTCCCCCCAGTTTGCTGCTCTGGGTCCATGGGTAAAATAGGAGGACTCGTGATATACTACGTGTATACCTCCTACTGCCTAAACTCCACCTGGAGCTGCAGACGTAGTCCCCACCTCAAACTGTTTAACACACCATCCTTCAAAAGAGGGAGGTCTATTCGCGCTAGTGCGCTCCAAGGCAATACTCATATTTAGACGAGACCACTTTCTGCAAAACCTCTCTTCATTACGACTCGAAGTCTGAACTCTCTTCTCACGACTCGAGATCAGACCCCGCCTCGTATTGACTCAAGGTTGACGTACACGTACCTCTCCTCTACATGACTTAAGGCTTGAACTCTTCACTTGCGACTCAAGATCTGACCTTTCCTCGTTATGGCTTGAGGTAAATGTTGATTTAAGGCCTGATCTCTTCTCTCGCGACTCGAGATCCGACGTAAAGTCTCGGGGTTGACCACACAAACCTTTCCTCCTGAAGACTCTCATCTAATGACTCGAAGCCCGACCTCTTATCTATGTAGCCTCAAACTGTGGAGTCGGACGCACTCTACTCGACAGCCCCCGTCTATGAAGTCAGTCTATTCCGACCGTTGTCCGGTCTTCTTGTATCGCTATTGGTGGCAATCCTAGGATTTATGACCCGAAGCTTTTCTGCTCGTCGTGTGCCATATCGAAAGGATCGAGAGGACCACGGAACGAGAGCAACGCGGAATTCCAGATTCCCCGAAATCAGAAAACTCGAAGAGCTATTCAGTGGAATGTGGCTAATGTACTCCCTGCAATTGATGTGAAACTATACCTCAGCAGAACATAAGCGAACTGAAGCATTGAAACGACTGCGATCCCTGGAAGACTGTCATCATAAAGAAGCAGAAAGGGACAGGATAACAGGCAATAGAAAGCGGTCAGTTCAATTCCGGGTAACAGGAAACTTATTTTGTAGAAATATGTGTTGAATGAAACATGAGTCCTCTGCTCTGGTTGCCAAATCGGAGAGTCCGAGCTACGAATACTGCATAGTCACATCGGCAAATAAAAGGTCGTTTGGTAATACTTAAAACCCCTTAGTGTGTAGGAAACAGGTTGTTCTTGAAATCAATGATTCGAAAGCGATATATACGAAAGCCTAGTTACTTTATATTGAAGAGTGACTACTGCGTGTATCGATCCTAGAAGTGTGCCCTCAATCTTTAAGTGGTAGTACTCTTTGAAATATGTATGAAGATATACATTATTCGAATGAAATCTGTATGTGGATCATATCCTAATCACCGGAAAAGACATTTCATAAGGAGTGTATTCGAAAAAAATGCAACACTTTGTTTTCTGAATGACTTTTGCATGCAAGGATGGAAATTGATGAAATTTTCAGTGAAACTGTAATGTATACAATGAAATACACTTTTTTTCAAATTAAGGCTATTTTTGATAACGTTTTTACTTCCTAAAACTTGACCTTCAAAATTACTCAAAATTTTAAATTTGGTCGAAGTTATGACAAATTTAGCCAATTGTTATCTTTCGGCACAAAAACAACATATTTGACTTTCTATCACTCCTCCACAGTTTTCGCTTAATGACACGATTTCAGATCCAATCAAAACAGAGAATCGACTTTTTAAACCTATTGAAGTGCTATGCAGAGAAAATTGTGGCATTGGGAGGCAGTTTTCTTTGTATATTCAGCCATTCAATGTGTCAATCGTTATGAAGCACTGACTGATTTGCAGCTGCATAGATCGACAGCTTCCTCAAGGGAAAGTCGGGTAAGACAGGCACAGCGGGTAAAACGGACACTTTCAATATCTCGAAATTTACAGTGTTTGGCACAAATTTAATGGTGGGAATACGTTCGTCTTACTTTGAGGACCCACTATTTCGTGTAATTTTCTCTCCACAGAAAATAGTGCATAATTGGCTAAGGCGGGTAAGACGGACACCTCAAGGTCGGGTAAAACGGACACATAAGTTTCTTCAGGTATTTTAAATTATTCATCGACTTGATCCACCATATGTCTTCAAAACACCTTGACAAGAGCAATTGTCGATCGAAAAGCACTCAGCATCTCGAAAAGGCCATAAATACTATAAAAACAGGATCCCTGATGAAGACAGCGCCTATAAAATACGGAATTCCGAAAACCGGACTGTTTTGCTTCTGGACTCAGACCAGCTGGTTCCATTTTGGTTTTAACACGTTCTTAAATACTTTTCTCACAAAAATATGTACTTTTATAGAAATTTTTCCGGCAAAATGTACCTTTAATGCGCAGTCTCCGTTTAACCCGACCATTTCTGAAAAGTGTAATTTGCAAGCATGTTTTAGATTGCTATAAAAATAGTATCGATGAAGGAAATTTACTTATTCCAAAGGTAAATTCTATAGCAAACAACCTGAACTGCCTATTTGCACAAAAACTGCGATGAAAAAAGCAATATCTGATTTTCTATTGCAATTTTACCTTAGGGTGTCCGTCCTACTCGACTTTCCCCTACTAGGTTTCAAAATTTTCAATTTTTTCTCCTTGTTTATCTCCAGAACATCCATGTGAGACTTGTCAACGGAAAGTTACCGGCCGGAAAGCTGCCAGGTTCCCGCTAGAGAATTCGTTTTGCTGTTCGATTCGAAATTTGTCCAAATATTTTGCACACGATTTGACCACCGTATATTTTTGTATAAAAAAAGTTAGGCCTATTTATTATTCCGATAGATGAAACAGTCTTTCAAAATTTTTTCGTAATGATATTTTGGCATTTCGCTTGATAAAACCTATAACATTCCCTAACACAATGGAATCAATCATCATCACTTTTATTCAAATTTTAGCTCCCTATGAGATCTTCAAAGGCTCCTTAAACGATTTAGCACATGAACTTTGGTCGAATGACTGATTTTCAGTTATTTTTGGGTCTCCCATTGAGACTTTTCTGATTTTTCTCAATACTGCACAAAATATTCTTGCTGTATTGAACATTTACACGTCTGTTGAAGTTTACAGACCTGTAATCTTCAACTCACACTGAAAATTCCATCATATGTGATGCTTCTTTTTATTTATGTGATGAAAATTTACATCAAATAATCGCGTTCTGTTTGTGCCAAGAGAATTCGGTGCTGTTAAAGATTCAACTTTTTTTTTTTAATCTGTAAATTTAAATTAATAAATCGCGTTCTACGACATGTAATATTAAAGGTTTTCAAGTTCAGTGTTGTTAAGGGTTCAGATTTTTTTTTGCTGTGTATCGACACTCCGCAATGAAGATATATTGAGAACACTTCATCGGTGAATCATTCTCAATAGATGCTTTTCTAAATATGGAGCAAACATAGAATATTTTAACAAAACCTGAACCATTCTAGTATTACATGTGGTGTGGTAGGTGTCAGGTTGCGTCAAGTTCGAAAGATCTCTTGAGCGCACGCCAATCGGAAAGAGCATCGACAAAACTAAACGTGTTCGTGTTGCTCCCCCATAACCCCATTCCAGGTTTATGCCAATTTGCTTATGTGAAAAATTACGAAAAATTATTTTACAACGAGCTGCGGCAGCCCATTTTCCTTGCGGTGAGAGGAGGAACTTTGATGCAACAGAAAAGTTTGTGTGAAGGAACTTTTACCAGCCCTATCGTCAGATGAGGTGACATGGGGAGGAAACCACATTACCTTAGGTGTAGTTTTGCAACGTTCCTACCTACTTAATGATGATTGATTGTCGTAAGCTGCATGTACGTGGGTGATTATACGGCTCATTCCTTGCAGTGGGTCATCGATGTAGGTACAAGTTCTGGAGTGTGCCGGTGAGAGGTTAACGGGTTGTCTGCAATCCGGATAGAAACATTAATGCAAGTTATTTCTTTCTCTCCCATTTCATCAATGGTTCGGCGGCTACAGTTACCAGATGTAGTCAGGCGAACACATCAAGGGCCTTGAGTCATTTATTTTGGAGAACGTTACTCGAATGACTAAAATTAGGAAAAATAAATGCAACTTGTTTGATCACAAAACCTGAGAACATAGCTGCCATTAATCAACTGAAACAGGAAGGTTTTGAAAATTTTTCGAAGCCTTACCTCAATCGGGCTGCATATGCAATCCAATTCCCTCCAATGAGGGTAATATATGGGCACAAAACACACGTGCGATTTAATCTGTGGCAGCGGATCTGAAAAGCAAAAAAAAACACATAACCTATAGGCTCTGTCCGCTGTTGTAACTTTCAATTCCACCGGGGGGCTGCCAAATATTTGCACTATATTTGGTGCCAATGAGAGATGTTTTGGCTTGAGGGGGAAACCCAATATTCGCGCAACCTAACGGAGAGCTGCCGGCAAATATGGACCTCATTCATACATAGTTCCAGTCAAATATCTATCTCGAAAGGGTACCCCTTTAATTTAATGACGGTTGCAATAATAGAGGCTTGAAGGCCGCGTGAAAAATTCCGATCGTCTGTAACCGGAGACTCGCCATTCGAGAAGTGTTTGATCGTGCTTAGACTCACCGTGGGCCCCCCAAAACAACAACTGTGAAAGATCTTGGGCTGGCAAAGAAATATTTTGGCATAGAGGTATATGTATCGGGTGCAACAAGGATCGAAATTCGCATAGCCTGAGGAACGGACTCAATCCGCCTGGCAGTGACAAGTGGATCAAATCCGCCGCCAAACTATCCGATGCCAAATAAGCGGTTATTGCTGCAGTTTGTTTACAGTAGATTTTGCGTCTGGGAAGGCTCCGAAAAATTGCACTCGAATCATGTATGCGGTTGAGTTCAGTGATCTTGATACCAACCGTGTCGTTTCATTTGGATTGAGTTTCTTCAAGGAATTCAGAAGTCGGATTTCGTGTTGGTCCAACTTACTTCACCGGAATTTATCCTTGATTGAGTTTGCGTATCGGTTTACAAATGGCTAAAAATTTTCAAACACCAATCGTGGGAAAGCCTATATCGTAGTTTGGCAATCAGATATGAGGTAAATTTGTATTCCATTTGTCACAGCAGAAAATTTGTAGAGAATTTGACCAATAAATTGATTTCAAAATGATGTATAAAACTGTTCCTAGACATGGTGTACTGAATAAGAAATATCTTAGATCAATATTCAAAGCATTGTTATTGTTACTACACGGCTACTAGAAACGGCTTGTTTCATGAGTGCCATTTGAGTGTCTGGTCAGGATATTGAACCTAATATGAAAAATCCATATTTTTTACCGATCTGGCTTACATTTTTGTTTTTCGAATTCATTTTAAATTTATCATAAACAACACGTAATTTTGCAAATTTTTAACTCGTTTTCCAACTGACTGATGACAGTTCTGTTTTCAGTGTCAAACGGTGAAAATTATATCGAGACTGACCCACCTAGATTCAATTTATCGAAGAAGAATCGTGAGAGACTTGTGTAAAATTAAGACCTAAAACCGTTAAAAACGCATTTTAAATTCGTGTCTTCAAAAATTAAAATCAGTCTCTGGGTGGGGGAAACTGAATCACCTTAACCCCCAGAAAGAGTGAGTCATCATGATGAGTGTAAAATTTAAGATGATTTGGTTGATTCCTGAATTAGCGTAATGCGTTTCAATTTTGTATGCAAATTAGAAGAAATTTTTGCATATTTAAGCATCCAGGAACTTCAAAAATGCTTGAAATGAAGTTTGTCTTTGATTATTGTTTTTGTCCATTTCTGAGCTTCATTTTTTGCAAGCATGAGAAGAAGCTAAGTATTTCATGAAAAAAGTTATAACAATTTTAAAATGAAAATTCTGAATCCATTGAAAAATATTTAAAAAATGGAAGGGTTTACTTGTAATACCTAGGTTATATGAATCATTTTTTTGCGATTTTTTATTTTCATCGAACGGTCAAACAGCTTTCAAATTAACAATTAAAAAACATGAAAAAAATTGAAAAATATGTTTAGTTTCTTTCGTTATAACTTTGAATATTATTTCTGGGTTACAAGTTAGATTTGTGGTTTCTTCACATGAAATGTACTACAAGAACCACAGAATGCTTATAATCCAAAGTTATATTTTTAACCCGTATAAATAACTATACAAAAGCAAAAATCAGTGCCCTAATTCAGGACTGGATGAATCGCTTCCAAAAATTTTATTGCCTTTTCCGGCAGTAAAAATAAATCAAATAAGGTTATGGAAGGTGCTAAAATTTAAAAAAAATTAAAGTTTCCCTACAACCTATAAAATGTTGGACAAAACCTCATTCTTCATTTTTTGGATTAAAAATTGAATATGTTTATTTTTGGAAACAAGATTCAGATTGATAAGTAGGGCACCTCAAATCTATCAAAAGTTGATGTTTTGAGTAACTTACTAAGTAGGAGAAGTTAGAGTAAATATTTCGTGAAAAATAAGAATAAAGTATAAGATCTTTATAGTTATGAGCGTTAACCAAATTTATTAAATGCTTTGTTTCTTTTCAATTTTCATAAAATTTTAAAACTTTCAATTTACAAAACACCTTGTCTAAGTTATAGCGAGAATAGTATGACATAAAAATGCATAGATTTTCACCAATTTTAAACCTCTAAAAATATGCTAAGTCAGCAAAATTTCACGTCGAGATACGTATTAAAATGAAGAACTAAGTTTAAACTTTTTGAAGTAGGAAAAAGTAGCTGCTAGTAATAACTAAAAAAAAAGTTATTCAACTTTTTATGAGGCATGTTTTTGGTGTTTCTCATGATATTCAAATAATTTCTCTCAGTAACTCGTTCTTGGAATGGGAGCCTACTGTTTAGTGTGGGATCCTCGTGAGTTTGAGTTAAATAATACTTTTATTTTTTTACTTCAATAACTCAAAAAGGCAAGTTAAGATTTTTTTGTTTTTTTATTTGGGATTTTAAGCCTCTTGGGTTTATTCATCCCTTCAAGTTAAGTTTTTAATAAATTTTTTAACTTGAACTTTTCTGCAGAAACTTTTTAAAATGCTCAGTGAGCAGAATAGTTTGCCATCTATATCTATGGAAGATTCATGAAAAGTTTCAATAGCGTTCATGCAATAACTACTCTATTACTGATATTAAATTATTTTTTCCATGAAAATAGTTTCGATAGCAAAAATTTACATATCTGACCTCGAGTTATGTGCGGAAGATATTGGTAAAGCAGATTTACAAAAGTCAGATAAGAGCTACATTTCTTCTGTTTTTTAAGCTTAAAAAATCTTTGACAATGAATAACGATTAATGAAAGGCCGAAGGCTACTCGTAGAAACAAGGTTTGTTTTTTTTTTTGATCACATGGTTACAAATAAAAATCAGTTTATTTAGTTGAACATTATTTCAAAGCAGGTAAAAAAAAATGTCAAATAATTTCAAATTTATCAAAAATAGATGCTTCAAAAATTCAGAACTTACTGCTTCTTGCTTCCGATTCAAACATACAAAAAACATCTCCATTACCAAGCTTTTGTTAATGTTTACAGTGTTGCCGAAAGAATTTATGGCTATTACGATTATTTTTTGATATAATTACTAAATTTTATTCAAATAATAAAATCCAGGAGCTTTCTAATATTGTCTAGAAAAACCGTATTTTTTCCAATTTCTGTTTCGCGTTGACTTTGGGAGAAATTTTTCAATATTAATTCTAAAATAATGGAATTTGAAAATGATTTTGAAATAGGCATAAAGGGGCCGTTCACTAATTACGTAAGCACGATTTTGGAAATTTTCAATAATATATAATAAATACGATATAAAATCTAAATTCAGATTTCAAAAACAGAGATCAGGTTAGCACAATGTACTATAAAAAATTGTCATGTTTTTACCTGAAAATCATAAAAATCTTTAAAAAAAAATCATTCTACACTACTAGAATTTGGGCAAAAATGTTTAACGATAATCACGTTGTCAACTAACCTAAAAGCTCAGACTCATTCAGCGGTAAGCGATAAAGTTTTAGGATTTTTTTGGTAAATATTTTGTGAAATTTAGAGTTAGTAGTGTCTATCACTGAAAAAACTGTCTAAATAGAATTTCATTATTTAAAGCGCCTTATATTGAATTTTAAAGGTTTTTGACTGAATGAAGTCATTTTCGAAACATGATGGATTCAAATCGTGGTGTCACAACGCGCCATTTTCCTTGTTGTTTCTATAAATTTCTCAATTGTAAAGATTATTATGATGAAAAATGAAAAGCGAAAAGCGACGGTCTTTATAATAATGTGATTTAGTGTTTTTGGTTTGAATCGAATTTTTTTTATTAATTCAAAGACATTAAAAGATAAATAACATAACATCAAAATTAACCAACAAATAGGTAGTGAATAAAATATAACCCGAGTAATATGGTTTCGTATGGCTGTGGCTGTGATGAATTTTTAATGTAATATTTCTTACGTAAGATTTCTTTTCATAATGTTATTTGGAAATGTTTTGTTTTTAGATTCGTTGTCGTTTTACACTTTTAATACTAGATTTCCTCAAATTCAATGTAATAACAATTTTTTCAAATTGAAGTTTAAATCATATATCATTATAGAAAAATTTGATTCTTGCTTAATCTGACCAAAAATTCTAATAAAGGTTGAGTAAAGTTTTGGAAAATAAGCTTTACTTATTGAATTCGGGAATTCCCGAGATTTTTCAATCGTTTCCCGGGATCCGGGAATTTCCGATTATTTTCAATTCCTGGGAATTCCCGAAACTCTACACCCGATGGATTTTTCTTGTGAATAGTGCGTTGAAGAGAGTAGTATAAGGGTATATACGGACGATAGTATTGACGAAAAATTGGCCTCAGCCATAACCTCAAACTTTGATTTGCTAACGGCCTCACCAGTGATGCTAGGTGCGTTACTAAAATCAGTATTTGTTTGATTTCAACTAATTATAATATTTCTTAATTGATTAAATTTTTTGAATGTCAACAGCTAAACGTTTGAATTCATCATGAGGCGTCCCAAAATCGATGAAGATAAGCCATATTTTTCTAATGAATTTTTAAGGTGAATTTAAAACATCTGAAATATGTTTTCATATACTGCTTGATAGATTCAAAATTTGTTTCTATCTTCTAAACGAATGCCAAATCATTAACTGTTACAAAAAAAGTAATTTAATGAAAGCTCGTCTATGTTGACTTTGAAAATAATCTCCTGCATGCTCTGATTATTATAAACAAATCCACATAATTCGCTACATCGTTTAAGTGTGCGATACAGGCAGTTGTTGTTCCGTTCAGACAAATGTTGCAATCAATTTCTACGCATTTAATTGCATTTCATTTTTTTCTAGAAATCTACGGGAATATTGCAAATTCTCAGTACTTATGAAAAGGTTTTTC
>NW_026598600.1:0-5657 GCF_029784155.1 Uranotaenia lowii
GCAGCTGAGGCGCGCAAAATGGGTCGCCAAGAAGTGAATACGTTAAATTACGTTGGCCCAAACCGTAAGTCAGGAGGTGCAGGGAGAAGTGTACTTCGGGCTAGCCAATTTACCGATGCCGCACGATCGTCGGACGCTATCAACCAACGTAGGAATGGATCTGAGGAGAGCCAGGCGAGCAAGGTCGTTTGCTATAACTGCTACCAGACAGGGCATCTTTCGTACACGTGTACTTTTCCAAAAGCGAAAAAGCCTCGTTCTTCTTGGCCACCCAGGGGGCGAGGAAACCGAAAACGAGCTTTTGAAGAGCGGATAAACCAACTGAGTGCAGCGATGGAAGAGTTGAAGTCTAATCTCAACGACGATGATGATGCATGCGAAGATCTTTCGGATGATGACGATGATGATGGTGCTGCTGCTATGGTGAACAATGTTGTTTTAGGTGAGGCTAGATTTGATAATGCCCCAGCATGTTTAGAGCTTAATGTAAATAATATTAATTTGAATATGGAGTGCGACACTGGTGCTTGTGCAACGATTTGTTCTAAACGAACCTATAACGAGAATTTTAAATCTAATCCTCTTCTCCCAGTGAATAGAAATTTCTACGTGATTTCGGGTGGCAAAGTTCCGATCGCGGGACAACTAATTGTTCAAGTAAAGCTTAGTTCTTTTAGAAATGGGACAGTTACGAATGCCTGTATCTCAAAAACCATTCGTTGGAACCAAATACTTTCTATGAAGAAAAAGAAGGTAATGTTATGATCTTTCATGAAAAAATTTGAAAAAAAATATTTACCGTTTTTTGTTAAAGAAATTTCTACTTTATTCTTGGTATCTCCCATTGGCCGACGCACACTTTTTTCAGTCGTGGTATTGATCAGTTTCTCCAACTTATACTTCGTAAAATCTATATTTAAGGTGGCTTCACCCTCCTTCTTCAATTTCTGATACTTTTTGGTCCAATACTTCTCTGGAAACTGGAAACTGGAAGCATTTTAGTGGATTCAGTTGTTTCGAAATGAACAAATTTGATTATTTTTTACCACATTTTTGAACGTTTTTTTTTCGGTATCGGTTTTACAGCTTAAGAGCTTTGGAACTATCAAAAAATGGTTGTTTGAGGTTGGATTTCAATGAGTCATTACTACGCAACACTTTCAGTTTATCGGAGAAAATTGTTTTGGACATTTCAGCGATCTACCCTTAGTTTTTCGTTTATTGAAAATTAAAAATGCTGGTATGAGACTTGACTTCCTTGATGATCCTTAACCGTTGTTGCCGATCATGTGCTTCACTTCAATGCTTGATTTGAACTTTGTGGACATTATTGACAGTGTTTGCATACTTATCCACCACAAAAACTCAGTAATTCTTTGAATAATCAACGGTTTTGTCAGCTATCAATTTGATGATGACGTATTTTCAAGGAAACTGTGCAAAATTATTTTTTTCTTTTTCTCTTGCATCGTACATATCTCAAAAACGCGTAAATTTTAAATTTTGAAAAAAATAGGTCGAATAGTACTTTTTACAGGCAACAAAATGCTGTCAAAATTTTTAATATCCAATAACTAGTTAACGAGCTATTAGCAAATGAAAGTGTCCCATTTCTAAAAGAACTAAGCTTTAATAGTAAGTAAAAAAAAGTTTTTGCTTCCTTTATTAGTAGTTGAATCGATGAAAGATTTTACGCCACTTATGGGGAGGGATTGGTTGAATGTTATTTTGCCGAGGTGGAGATCCACGTTTTCTCTCAACTCTATTCTCACTGAAGACAGTAGAGATCTCTGGGTGAAAAATGCTATAGCAAATCTCAAACTGAAATATCAAAAAGCTTTTGATGATGATATCTCGGAGCCTATTAAAGATGTAGTGGTAGATATAAAAATGATTGAGAATGTAACACCAATAGTTCATAAACCATACACCGTAGCTTTCAAACACAGAGATAAAGTTGAGAACCAGTTGGAAGCTTTGGTGTCTAAGGGGATTCTTGAGAAAGTGGAATACGCTGACTGGGCCTCTCCCATAGTTGTTGTTGTAAAGCCAAACAAAACAGATATTCGAATATGCATGGATGGTTCAAAAACTGTTAACCCTTATATAACCACCCATCATTATCCTTTGCCTACGATCGAAGATCTTATATCAAATAAAAGCAGAGCAAAAAAATTTGCTCTTATCGATCTTAGAGGTGCTTATCAGCAGTTAATAGTTTCTGAAAATACAAAAAAAATTCTAGTAATAAACACACATAAAGGTCTTTTTGCCTATCGGCGTTTACCATACGGTGTAAAACCAGCAAGTTCCATTTTTCAATCAGTCATAGATAGAATTTTATCCGGTATCTGTAACGTTCAGGCGTACATTGACGACATACTCATCTGGGCCGAGTCCGATGCAGAATTATTAGAGAGGATAGAAGAGGTACTGAAAAAGTTGGTTCAATATAACGTAAAAATTAACTCCGAAAAATGTCAATGGTTTGTTCCCTGTGTTAAGTATTTGGGACACATTCTTTCGGAGAGCGGTGTGTCGCCTAATCCAGAGAAGGTGAAAGCAATATCGGCCGTGCCAGTGCCAACTT
Organism: Uranotaenia lowii; assembly: GCF_029784155.1. NCBI lineage: Eukaryota > Metazoa > Arthropoda > Insecta > Diptera > Culicidae > Uranotaenia > Uranotaenia lowii. Next base: position 2,591 of record NW_026598600.1, read on the forward strand.
GCGTGAAAAAACTGAAAGCATTTCTCGGCATGATTAATTTTTACATAAAATTCGTACCAAAATTAAATATTACCTTAGCACCCTTACACAACCTCCTTACCAAAGATCAGCCTTGGATTTGGGACCATAATTGTCAATTAGCTTTTGAAAAAAGTAAAAATGCCATTTGTAGTAACAAGATTTTAACCCATTATGATCCCTGTAAATCCATAACTGTAACATGTGATGCTAGCGACGAAGGCATATCAGGTGTTTTGAGTCATAACGTTAACGGAGCTGAACTACCGGTGTTTTTTGTTTCTCGACGTCTAACAAAAGCAGAAAAAAATTATCCTATCTTGCATAGGGAAGCTTTAGCTATTGTCTTTTCGATGGAAAAATTTTATAAATATGTTCTTGGTCAGAAAATAACAATAATCACCGACCACAAACCCCTTATGGGAATTTTCAGTGGAAAAAAAGGAGGACCGATGGTAATCGCTAACAGGCTTCAGAGATATTATATTCGCCTATCAATTTTTGATTATATTGTAATTTACAAACCTGGTAAAGAAAACTATATAGCTGACTGCTTATCAAGACTCCCACTAGACCAACTTCCCAGTCATATCGATATTGAAGAAAGTAACCGAAGTTCTTTAAATAACATAAATTATCTGGTCGACGACAAAACTATAAATATTAATTCCAAATTAATTAGTGAAAAATCTGCACAAGATCCTCTGTTATCTCAAGTTATCAAATATACAAAAAACGGTTGGCCCAGTCACGTTAAGGGGGGGGTAGGGTCTAACGGGTATAAAAAAAACACCATTTTCAAGATTTTTTTCTAGAGCTATCGTTCAAACAAATGTGTTCAAATTTTTTGCATTATACAAAGCATTGTTAAAAGAACATTTAGTAATTTTTTCATAGAAAAATATTAAAAAATGAGTCGGTGACGGAGCATTTTCGAGGATGCCGCTTAGAAAACAGAATTTGCGGTGGACACTGTATCTCAGCACAGAATCATCTGAAGTCAAAAAATCAGAGCAAAATATTTTTAATAGATGTTTTTCTGGACCCCAACGTTTTTATTTAACTAAAAAATATTTTTATGAAATTTTTGTGGCTGTTTGAAGTAAAAACTACGATTTTTCACTTAAAAATCCGCCATTTTTCACCTCTAAAATCTTCCCAAAGTAAAAAAATCAAAAAAGAAAAACGTTGGGGTCTGGTATTTTATATGTTTAAAATATGCTCCAAATTTGAAAAGAATCGGATAAGTAGTTTTCAAATGACGATGTCCACGGACTTTAAAAATGTGCTTTCGAGAAAAACGCGTTTGAAGTTTCTGCTCTTGCTTTCTTGCAGCATTAGATAGGAGGAGATAAAGACCTATAACTTCTACAGTTTTGCTTCAATTGACTTGAAAATTTGACACAACATTCTTGGAATGTTTTACAATAAGAAAATAAAAAAATAAAATAATCGATTTTTTGAAAGTGTTAGACCCTACCCCCCCCTTAAAGAAAAACAATTAAAAAACTATTTTGCTAAACGACACCAACTTAACTTAGAATCTGACTGTCTTCTGTTCGGAGAACGCGTAGTGATTCCATCAGATTTGAAGCTTCCATCATTGCAATTATTACATGCAAACCACAGAGGTTTGCAAAAGATGAAACAAATTGCCAGATATCATATATACTGGGAGGGGTTGGGATCAGATATAGAAAATTTTTTATCATCGTGTAAAAAATGTCAACTTTTAAACACAAATAGATTACCAAAAATTTACGGAAATTGGCCAGAAACTTTCAAACCTTTTGAACGTATTCATATCGATTTCTTCTATAAGTTCAATAAAAATTTCTTGATAATAGTAGATGCTTTTTCCCGTTGGATTGAAATAAAAAGGATGAATCAAACAACAGCAGAACACGTTGCCCAAGCACTAGATGATGTTTTTTCAACGTTTGGATTTCCGGAAACGATAGTCAGTGACAATGGTCCACCATTTACTAGTAGTGCATTCGAAAATTTTTGTCAATCACGAAACATAAACCACATAACGTCACCTCCATATCATCCTGCCAGCAATGGGTTAGCCGAAAGAGCAGTAGAAACGACAAAAGCAGTACTTAGTAAATTGATTAATGATTATGAATCTCTTCCATCTTTGCAGATAGACAATAAAATTCGTTCGTTTCTTCATAATCATCATCAAACTCCAACTACTGAAGATAACATTATTCCAAATAATCGAATTTTTGCTTATCCCATTAAAACTTTAATATCAGGAATCAAGCCAAGAAATAATATGCAAGTTACAATCGACAGCAGTGACAGTAAATTGAACAAGCACGATAAAGTGATTTACTCATTTAAAGTCAATGGTAAAATGTTCAGATATGAGGCAATAATAATTAAAAGAATATCAAAAATGACTTATCTTATAGACATTCAAGGAGAAGTTAAAAAAGCTCACCATAATCAGTTAAAAAAAATTACTAAACCATCTTTTTTCCCTAAGTATGTCACCTACAATGATAATTTAAGTACAAAAAAAACAACTGAATTCAAAAATGATCTCGAAATTGAAATAGATCATAAAGAATCCAAACATGAACTGCATGATTCTCAAATGCCTCGTAGATCTCAAAGAAAAATTGAAAAAAAGTATGATAATTTAAACATAGAGTGGCTTTTTAAACAAAATAAGCATTAAATGTAGAATAAATAGCTTTAAGAGTGAAGTTTATCTAAAAGGGGGAGTTGAGAGGAGAGAATTTGAATTTATAGCAACTAGCCCTAAGTCCACAACTGAATCCCAAATAAAATCAGTCTTATATTTGAAGTCCTACTAATTGGTCGTTTCCATTGTAGTTCCTTTAGACCAGAAAGGTCAAGTCCAATATCACCTCCCAGTTCGAAGGTCGTTGACCTCAGCACATGTTAAAGGTCACAGGACGTGACAAAAACCATGATTCAGAAGACATTCTGGCTTTGGTAAACTTACAATTGCTGATAGTCTGATCGTTGATTAGATGACCAGATAAATGGCGTAAAACGACCGGCAACGAAA
>NW_026598600.1:6157-66408 GCF_029784155.1 Uranotaenia lowii
TTTGTCATTTTTGTCATTTTTGTCATTTTTGTCATTTTTGTCATTTTTGTCATTTTTGTCATTTTTGTCATTTTTGTCATTTTTGTCATTTTTGTCATTTTTGTCATTTTTGTCATTTTTGTCATTTTTGTCATTTTTGTCATTTTTGTCATTTTTGTCATTTTTGTCATTTTTGTCATTTTTGTCATTTTTGTCATTTTTGTCATTTTTGTCATTTTTGTCATTTTTGTCATTTTTGTCATTTTTGTCATTTTTGTCATTTTTGTCATTTTTGTCATTTTTGTCATTTTTGTCATTTTTGTCATTTTTGTCATTTTTGTCATTTTTGTCATTTTTGTCATTTTTGTCATTTTTGTCATTTTTGTCATTTTTGTCATTTTTGTCATTTTTGTCATTTTTGTCATTTTTGTCATTTTTGTCATTTTTGTCATTTTTGTCATTTTTGTCATTTTTGTCATTTTTGTCATTTTTGTCATTTTTGTCATTTTTGTCATTTTTGTCATTTTTGTCATTTTTGTCATTTTTGTCATTTTTGTCATTTTTGTCATTTTTGTCATTTTTGTCATTTTTGTCATTTTTGTCATTTTTGTCATTTTTGTCATTTTTGTCATTTTTGTCATTTTTGTCATTTTTGTCATTTTTGTCATTTTTGTCATTTTTGTCATTTTTGTCATTTTTGTCATTTTTGTCATTTTTGTCATTTTTGTCATTTTTGTCATTTTTGTCATTTTTGTCATTTTTGTCATTTTTGTCATTTTTGTCATTTTTGTCATTTTTGTCATTTTTGTCATTTTTGTCATTTTTGTCATTTTTGTCATTTTTGTCATTTTTGTCATTTTTGTCATTTTTGTCATTTTTGTCATTTTTGTCATTTTTGTCATTTTTGTCATTTTTGTCATTTTTGTCATTTTTGTCATTTTTGTCATTTTTGTCATTTTTGTCATTTTTGTCATTTTTGTCATTTTTGTCATTTTTGTCATTTTTGTCATTTTTGTCATTTTTGTCATTTTTGTCATTTTTGTCATTTTTGTCATTTTTGTCATTTTTGTCATTTTTGTCATTTTTGTCATTTTTGTCATTTTTGTCATTTTTGTCATTTTTGTCATTTTTGTCATTTTTGTCATTTTTGTCATTTTTGTCATTTTTGTCATTTTTGTCATTTTTGTCATTTTTGTCATTTTTGTCATTTTTGTCATTTTTGTCATTTTTGTCATTTTTGTCATTTTTGTCATTTTTGTCATTTTTGTCATTTTTGTCATTTTTGTCATTTTTGTCATTTTTGTCATTTTTGTCATTTTTGTCATTTTTGTCATTTTTGTCATTTTTGTCATTTTTGTCATTTTTGTCATTTTTGTCATTTTTGTCATTTTTGTCATTTTTGTCATTTTTGTCATTTTTGTCATTTTTGTCATTTTTGTCATTTTTGTCATTTTTGTCATTTTTGTCATTTTTGTCATTTTTGTCATTTTTGTCATTTTTGTCATTTTTGTCATTTTTGTCATTTTTGTCATTTTTGTCATTTTTGTCATTTTTGTCATTTTTGTCATTTTTGTCATTTTTGTCATTTTTGTCATTTTTGTCATTTTTGTCATTTTTGTCATTTTTGTCATTTTTGTCATTTTTGTCATTTTTGTCATTTTTGTCATTTTTGTCATTTTTGTCATTTTTGTCATTTTTGTCATTTTTGTCATTTTTGTCATTTTTGTCATTTTTGTCATTTTTGTCATTTTTGTCATTTTTGTCATTTTTGTCATTTTTGTCATTTTTGTCATTTTTGTCATTTTTGTCATTTTTGTCATTTTTGTCATTTTTGTCATTTTTGTCATTTTTGTCATTTTTGTCATTTTTGTCATTTTTGTCATTTTTGTCATTTTTGTCATTTTTGTCATTTTTGTCATTTTTGTCATTTTTGTCATTTTTGTCATTTTTGTCATTTTTGTCATTTTTGTCATTTTTGTCATTTTTGTCATTTTTGTCATTTTTGTCATTTTTGTCATTTTTGTCATTTTTGTCATTTTTGTCATTTTTGTCATTTTTGTCATTTTTGGTTTTTTTGTGTCTTTGTGTCTATTTTTCTATTACTTTTGTTTAGTTGGATTTTTTATAGTGATTTTAATAATATTTATTCCATTGATTTTGATCAAGTGTTTGAAGTGTTTTGTTCTTCTTTAGTTTTATTTTATTTGTAATTCAATTAATTTTGCCATTTGTGTATCAAATTGTAAAAATTATTTATCACCAATTGCTTCGTGCTGTGTTATTTGTTTTTTACATTTAGTATTTAAAAATTTTGTTATTTTATAAGCACGCCTTATTTGTCGTTCTAGCTTAAGTATTTTTGTGAAACTTTTTTCATTTTATTCCTTTTTATATTCCACTAGAAGGCTTGTTTTTTGTTAATTTGTTGTTTTTTCAACTAAGTTAAAAGTTTTAAGTTTCGGGTTATATGAAAAAAAAACTTTCTAATAACTTTTTGCAAGCGCAATTATCTTCTCGATATCGATTCAAATTTGATGTTTTAATATACTCCAAAACACTCTTCCTAGGCTAGTTAGTCTAGTCCCACCTAAGCTATAGGTTGCAGGAACACCGAAAGTGTCCTTATTACGACAAGAACACGTACTCTCTCTTCGTCTTCAAATGGTATTGCTTGGAATGCATGGAACTTGAATGGCGTAAACCTAGTAGAAGGAATAACTAGTAGGTAACACCCGTCCGATGTCATGTAATGGATAGCGCCCATCAGGTAAAGTGACAGGCGAAAGTTGTGGCCGCGTGGCTCTGAATCGTTCCCTTGGCTCCATGCAGCTACTAGCTATTTAGGTACGACGACAATGGATTAAAGGACACCGCCATCATCGCGTCGTAGTTGTCGTCGTCGTCATCGGAAAGTCCACGGTTTGCCTCTGGTTCGGTGTGTAGTAACTCTTTATGCAACCATCCCACCCCTCACTTCTTAAGAAGAGGGCATTTTGTTGATCTGACAGAAACTCTCCTGTGAGGAATGCCCCCTGGAAATGTGCTTGCGTACGGGAAATTCTTCCGGTGTACATCGTCAGGTTCATGTTGTGCTGCCGGTTTCTCGGCATCCATCTTTTATTCCTCCCATCACCTTCCTCAATTGATCGTTCTTAATTGCTTTGTTTTTACTATTTAACAATTATTTGATTCGCTTACTCAAGCAATCAAACAACCCAATGGAAAAAATTAGTCCTGGTACCAGACTTGAACCCGATCCTCCGAGATGATAGCCAAACACGCTGCCACGACGCCACGCCTAGATGTTGCCTTGCCGGCAGCTAAAATTCGAAGTGGTTATAAGCTTCCTAGAATACCCCAAAAAAGGCCATTTGAGGAACTTCTTGGAACTTGAAGTTCACAAAAGGCTATTTGAGACCAGGCCCTGGCAATTGAATTTCTTTCTTTCACCCGAGCAGTGAATATGAGAGGATTCACTTTCATTCGAATAATGAAAGTGAACTGCTCGAAATTGAAATTTGTTGGAGTGAGACGAACAAAGGGAAATTTCAATTTCATTCTTTCCTTTCGACGATGCCGAACCCTGTTTGATTTTATTTGGGATTCAGTTGTGGACTTAGGGCTAGTTGCTATAAATTCAATTTCTCTCCTCTCAACTCCCCCTTTTAGATAAACTTCACTCTTAAAGCTATTTATTCTTCATTTAATACTTATTTTGTTTAAAAAGCCACTCTACGTTTAAATTGTCATACTTTTTTCAATTTTTCTTTGAGATCTACGAGGTATTTGAGAATCATGCAGTTCATGTTTGGATTCTGTTCGATCTATTTCAATTTCGGGATCATTTTTGACTTCAGGTGTTTTTTTTGTACTTAAATTATCATTGTAGGTAACATACTTTGGGAAAAAAATGGTTTAGTAATTTTTTTTAACTGATTATGGTGAGCTTTATTAACTTCTCCTTGAATATCTATAAGATAAGTCATTTTAGATATTTTTTTAATTATTATTGCCTCATATCTGAACATTTTGCCATTGACTTTGAATGAGTAAATCACTTTATCGTGCTTGTTCAATTTACTGTCACTGCTGTCAATTGTAACTTGCATATTATTTCTTGGCTGGATTCCTGATAATAAAGTTTTAATGGGATAAGCAAAAATTCGATTATTTGGAATAATGTTATCTTCAGTAGTTGGAGTTTGATGATGATTATGAAGAAACGAACGAATTGTATTGTCTATCTGCAAAGATGGAAGAGATTCATAATCATTAATCAATTTACTAAGTACTGCTTTTGTCGTTTGTACTGCTCTTTCGGCTAAACCATTGCTGGCAGGATGATATGGAGGTGACGTTATGTGGTTTATGTTTCGTGATTGACAAAAAAATTCGAATGCACTACTAGTAAATGGTGGACCATTGTCACTGACTATCGTTTCCGGAAATCCAAACGTTGAAAAAACATCATCTAGTGCTTGGGCAACGTGTTCTGCTGTTGTTTGATTCATCCTTTTTATTTCAATCCAACGGGAAAAAGCATCTACTATTATCAAGAAATTTTTATTGAACTTATAGAAAAAGTCGATATGAATACGTTCAAAGGGTTTGAAAGTTTCTGGCCAATTTCCGTAAATTTTTGGTAATCTATTTGTGTTTAAAAGTTGACATTTTTTACACGATGATAAAAAAATTTCTATATCTGATCCCAACCCCTCCCAGTGTATATGATATCTGGCAATTTGTTTCATCTTTTGCAAACCTCTGTGGTTTGCATGTAATAATTGCAATGATGGAAGCTTCAAATCTGATGGAATCACTACGCGTTCTCCGAACAGAAGACAGTCAGATTCTAAGTTAAGTTGGTGTCGTTTAGCAAAATAGTTTTTTAATTGTTTTTCCTTAACGTGACTGGGCCAACCGTTTTTTGTATATTTAATAACTTGAGATAACAGAGGATCTTGTGCAGATTTTTCACTAATCAATTTGGAATTAATATTTATAATTTTGTCGTCGACCAGATAATTTATGTTATTTAAAGAACTTCGGTTACTTTCTTCAATATCGATATGACTGGGAAGTTGGTCTAGTGGGAGTCTTGATAAGCAGTCAGCTATATAGTTTTCTTTACCAGGTTTGTAAATTACAATATAATCAAAAATTGATAGGCGAATATAATATCTCTGAAGCCTGTTAGCGTTTACCATCGGTCCTCCTTTTTTCCACTGAAAATTCCCATAAGGGGTTTGTGGTCGGTGATAATTGTTATTTTCTGACCAAGAACATATTTATAAAATTTTTCCATCGAAAAGACAATAGCTAAAGCTTCTTTATGCAAGATAGGATAATTTTTTTCTGCTTTTGTTAGGCGTCGAGAAACAAAAAACACCGGCAGTTCAGCTCCGTTAACGTTATGACTCAAAACACCTGATATGCCTTCGTCGCTAGCATCACATGTTACAGTTATGGATTTACAGGGATCATAATGGGTTAAAATCTTGTTACTACAAATGGCATTTTTACTTTTTTCAAAAGCTAATTGACAATTATGGTCCCAAACCCAAGGCTGATCTTTGGTAAGGAGGTTGTGTAAGGGTGCTGAGGTAATATTTAATTTTGGTACGAATTTTATGTAAAAATTAATCATGCCGAGAAATGCTTTCAGTTTTTTCACGCAAGTTGGCACTGGCACGGCCGATATTGCTTTCACCTTCTCTGGATTAGGCGACACACCGCTCTCCGAAAGAATGTGTCCCAAATACTTAACACAGGGAACAAACCATTGACATTTTTCGGAGTTAATTTTTACGTTATATTGAACCAACTTTTTCAGTACCTCTTCTATCCTCTCTAATAATTCTGCATCGGACTCGGCCCAGATGAGTATGTCGTCAATGTACGCCTGAACGTTACAGATACCGGATAAAATTCTATCTATTACTGATTGAAAAATGGAACTTGCTGGTTTTACACCGTATGGTAAACGCCGATAGGCAAAAAGACCTTTATGTGTGTTTATTACTAGAATTTTTTTTGTTTTTTCAGAAACTATTAACTGCTGATAAGCACCTCTAAGATCGATAAGAGCAAATTTTTTTGCTCTGCTTTTATTTGATATAAGATCTTCGATCGTAGGCAAAGGATAATGATGGGTGGTTATATAAAGGTTAACAGTTTTTGAACCATCCATGCATATACGAATATCTGTTTTGTTTGGCTTTACAACAACAACTATGGGAGAGGCCCAGTCGGCGTATTCCACTTTCTCAAGAATCCTCTTAGACACCAAAGCTTCCAACTGGTTCTCAACTTTATCTCTGTGTTTAAAAGCTACGGTGTATGGTTTATGAACTATTGGTGTTACATTCTCAATCATTTTTATATCTACCACTACACCTTTAATAGGCTCCGAGATATCATCATCAAAAGCTTTTTGATATTTTAGTTTGAGATTTGCTATAGTATTTTTCACCCAGAGATCTCTACTGTCTTCAGTGAGAATAGAATTGAGAGAAAACGTGGTTCTCCACCTAGGCAAAATAACATTCAACCAATCCCTTCCCATAAGTGGCGTGAAATCTTTCATCGATTCGACTACTAATAAAGGAAGAAAAAACTTTTTTTTACTTACTATAACTTGAACAATTAGTTGTCCCGCGATCGGAACTTTGCCACCCGAAATCACGTAGAAATTTCTATTCACTGGGAGAAGAGGATTAGATTTAAAATTCTCGTTATAAGTTCGTTTAGAACAAATCGTTGCACAAGCACCAGTGTCGCACTCCATATTCAAATTAACATTATTTACATTAAGCTCTAAACATGCTGGGGCATTATCAGATCTAGCCTCACCTAAAACAACATTGTTCACCATAGCAGCAGCACCATCATCATCGTCATCATCCGAAAGATCTTCGCATGCATCATCATCGTCGTTGAGATTAGACTTCAACTCTTCCATCGCTGCACTCAGTTGGTTTATCCGCTCTTCAAAAGCTCGTTTTCGGTTTCCTCGCCCCCTGGGTGGCCAAGAAGAACGAGGCTTTTTCGCTTTTGGGAAAGTACACGTGTACGAAAGATGCCCTGTCTGGTAGCAGTTATAGCAAACGACCTTACTCGCCTGGCTCTCCTCAGATCCATTCCTACGTTGGTTGATAGCGTCCGACGATCGTGCGGCATCGGTAAACTGGCTAGCCCGAAGTACACTTCTCGCTGCACCGCCTGACTTACGGTTTGGGCCAACGTAATTTAACGTACTCACTTCTTGGCGACCCATTTTGCGCGCCTCAGCTGCCGCAACTTCAATTGTCTTTGCCTTTTCTATCAACTCAGACAAAGTCAACTCCGCATTTCCTTCGTTGATCATTTTCTCACGAGTTTTTTTATTCCCGACACGAATACTGATTTCACAAGTGTGATTTCGGTTTCCAACGAAACATCACAATGTTCAACGATATTTTGTAGTTCGATGGCAAAATCGTCGAGTGATTCACCCTCCAACTGTGTGCGAGTAATTAGTTTATGTCGCTCTGCAAACACATTTTTGTTCACTTCGAAATTTTTTTTAAACTTTGTGACAATTTCCGCGTAAATTTTTCCCACAATTTTATCTGGCTTAAAACTTCCAATAAGCCTATCCGCCGTTTCCTGACCAACACTTGTGATGAATTCCAGTGGTTTTTCTTCATCAGGGGTCTTATTTAAGCAAAAAATATATCCACTGTCTGTAGATAAGAACTCACATTCAGTCCCGGCACATAGATAGGAAACTTTCCCTTCAACCGATTTTCACCCGTCGAAACAGCAGGTTTTGATTCAGTTGGTAAATTCATACTTTATCAGCACGTCCCTTTTAACTCGTCGCCAATATGTCACGTCCTGTGACCTTTAACTTGTGCTGAGGTCAACGACCTTCGAACTGGGAGGTGATATTGGATTTGACCTTGCTGGTCTAAAGGAACTACGATGGAAACGACCAATTAGTAGGACTTCAAATATAAAACTGATTTTATTTGGGATTCAGTTGTGGACTTAGGGATAGTTGCTATAAATTCAATTTCTCTCCTCTCATTTTATACTGTGTGGATGCGATTGACATGTCACAAAAAAAGCTATTTGAGGAACTTTTTGGAACTTCAAGTCCATAGAAGGCTATTTGAGGAACCATTTGTAACTTTCATGTACACATTCGAGAAAATTCGGTATCAATTCCCTTTGGAACCTTTGTTCAGCGAAATTCGAACTTTTGAGGCACGAGTTTAAGTAGATATGAGACTTTTGGTTGCCTGGGTGATTCCCGGTTAGTCAATAATAAATTATTCAAAATGATTATCCTTATTCTGAACAAGAAATTTGCTAGAAAATAAATTCTTAGCAGTTTAGTTGACAAATTTGAAATCAATATTTCTGAAACACCAGAAATAGAGTGCGAATTGTGAATTGAAACGTTTGAATGAAACCAAAATTTAAGCTTTGGATATAACAATCTTGCTCAGAATAGTAATATTTTTGACCAAGTTGCGACTAGTTTATGTCAGTTTTTGTATTTTTTTGTAATAAAACTCTTTGTTTACATTTTGTTTCATACGACGTTTCATTACGCGAGAATTTAAGATTTTAACGTATCAAACTCAAATCTTTTGACAGATTTTTTCTAACACCTCTATTTTTGGTGACATGATGCTTATGAGTTTTAATATGAAGTTGAATTGAGTTAACTAATCCTGAGAGAACTTATCCTGAATTTGTTTATGATACTTATTCAATGATGGAATAATATTTAGATGATTATAAGGAAAAAAGACCATAAAAAGATTAATTCTACTGTTTTAAATTTTTTAAATCAATTATCACTAGTATCACTGACATTGCTGTAGAAAGTTCGAAAAAAGATAGATATCTGCTTCAAAAACTAGACCAAAATCGTTTTGGCAGTACATTAAGGACCAACGGAAAGAATCGGGCTTACCGTCCTTCATGTTTTTGGAAGACAAGTCGGCGACCTCAGACCTTGATATTTGTAACCTCTTCGCTGACAAATTCCGTAGTACTTTTGATTCTGGTTCAATATCCACGGACCAGTTGACTATGGCGGCTAGTAACGTCCCACGACAGAGCACTTCATCACATCGTAATCGATGACGATACCATCCTGAAGGCGACTGCTAAGCTGAAATCCAGTGTTTCTGCAGGTCCGGATGGCATTCCACCGACTTTTCTAAAACGCTATATATCACATATGCTGACTCCTATAAAACGAATCTTCCAATCATCGCTCACCGAATCCACGTTCCCTTCCATTTGGAAAGAGACTTACATGTTTCCGGTCTACAAAAAAGGTGACAGGAGGAACGTTAACAATTATCGCGGTATTTCTGCCCTATGTGCGATCGCCAAACTGTTTGAGCTGGTTGTACTAGATCTATTTTTCTCGTATTGCAATTTTTATTTCTCTAACGAACAACATGGATTCATGCCCAAACGCTCTACGACAACAAACCTGTTGACGTTCACATCTTCCGTGCAAGACAGTTTTGCCATGGGATCTCAAACCGACGTAATCTACACCGACCTGACCGCAGCTTTCGACAAGGTAGACCACAAAATAGCCATAGCCAAACTAGATCGTATCGGTATTTGCGGCTTTTTACTGGAATGGTTCCATAGCTACCTGGTAGGACGGAAACTTATTGTACGATCAGGTGAATCATTTTCCGATCAATTCCGTGCCTCTTCTGGAGTACCTCAAGGGAGCCACCTAGGACCCATCATATTCCTGATCTACTTCAACGATGTGCTGTTGCTTCTCGATGGACCAAAACTGGCGTATGCCGACGACTTGAAATTGTTTCAATCCATCAACAGCCCCGAAGATGTCAACGTATTACAGAGCCAGTTTAACATCTTCGCCGCCTGGTGTGATGTCAATTGCCTTCCCTTGAATCGCAACAAATGTACGGTAATTTCGTTTTCACGCAAGCGGCTACCGCTATCGGCTGATTATTTTCTTGGACAATAGGCAATTGCACGAGTTGAGCATATGAAAGACCTTGGTGTGATCTTGGACGAACGGCTGGATTTCAAGATCCACACAAACTACATCGTCGATAAAGCTTCCAGATGCCTGGGTCTTTTATTCCGCATGACAAAAGACTTTAAGGATATTTATTGCCTCAAGAGTCTTTACTGCAGCTTGGTTCGATCGTCCCTCGAATATGCCTCGGCTGTATGGTGCCCCTACTACCAAAATGGCTCGGAGCGTATCGAGGCCATCCAGAGGCGTTTTTTGCGCTTCGCTCTCCGGAACCTGAACTGGCAAGACCCGTTCCGACTCCCCAGCTACGAAAGCCGCTGCCGCCTTATCGACATCGACACGCTGCAGGCCCGCCGGACCGCAACACGGGCCTCTATTGTTGCCGATCTGCTTTCGTCTAGAATCGACTGCCCTGAAGCACTCCAACTCAGCGTGCGATCCCGTGGCTTGAGGAATCGTAATCTTCAGCTCTTTGCTCCTCTCCGACAGAATAACTACGGAGCTAATACAGCGCTAATTCGTGGAATAAGGACGTTTAACCGCTTCTCCGACCATTTTGATTTTGACGTTTCGAGGAAATTATTCCGAAGAAGAATCCTTAGTGCCTTAAGTATAGTATAGGGTCAATTCCGTGTAATTGTAGTTTGTCTTTAATTTTTAACCTATCATTTGGATCAATATGTGATCTGTTGATGAAAATAAACAAATAACAAATAACAAAAGATATCATAAATTCAATTTAGTTAAATTCTTTTTTTAAAATCGTTAAAACTTCCGTATTGAACAAAATGGGGTCAAGGAAACAAGTAAAAATTCTTTATGACTTTTTTCGCAGAAGTGGAAAGTACTTGCGGTCTTGAGGAATTTTGATAGAAAGTATAAAACCTTAATATAAATTTAAAAGGTTTGCCAAAAAATGCAAAAGTTTCTTAAATTTTTAACCTATTTTAAAAGTTATATAAAAAAGAAAAGCTAATGAAAAAAATGAATATTATGATTCAGGTCAACCAAATTATCCATAACAAGTTCTTGAATGTTTTGCTGTATGGAAAAATGTGAATTTTGGTGCTTTGTGTTATTTATCGAAATTTTGAATATGAAGTTAAGTGTTGAGAAGAACAGGAAACATAAATAAAAAAAAAAATACAGGAAAAGTAAATCAATTGAGTCTGAAATTGGTTCTTCGATGAATATTTCACTTTTACATAAAATTTGTAGTTTGTAATTTTTAAACAATTTTTTTTTAAATCAAAAATATTAGTAACAATGTATTAGATAATAGGTTTAAGATATTTTTTTTTTTTATTTATTGTGAGTATTGAACACAGGTCACATGGCTTACAGCTTATTGATGTGTAAAATTATTATTCGATGCACGAATTTTGAAGTTAACATGGTTGGTTTCATAATCTGAACTTATTTTGTTACTTTTCTTAATAAAAACCCAGGGTAAGGTAAGGTTTTTGTGTGCCAAGATAAGAAATAAATTCCAATTCGAGAAGGTCATATAATGTTGTAAAATGATCTGTCTTTGGCCTAGAGTGATTAAGGAAAAAATTCCACGGGAGGCGAGCCAATTTACATTCATAATGACATATCTAGTAATAAGGCTTGAAAGCGGTAAGTGGACTCTTCACCTATTTTTTGCCTTATTTTAATCAAAACTCTAATGTTTCTCAATTAAGGATCTAGTGTCTCTTATCTTAAAAAACAATATCTTTTTCGCTTTGCAAAAATGCTTTTTATTGAAATCTTAAGTCTTCCTCTCATCCCGAAATTTATTGACAGTTTTTCCAAGACATATCAAGTGGATCAATATCACCCCAGCCTACGGTAGTTTTTTTGAAGCTCAAGCTCAGTATGTGTTGGTTATTTTTGTGAAGAAAGTTTTATAAACGAAAACAGTATTTATGTGCGTATTAATTGGAAGTTCTCCGTTGCCTAGCCTTGTCCAATTCCTGATAACTCAATGAATTGATTGACGGCTTCGACAACCCTTTCATATCACTTAAACCCCTGTGCGATTGATTGTTAATCCAGAAGTCGCTGTCGGATTCATTTACGGATCCTTCAGCGTTCAATCGCTGTCCCATTGTTCATGGCCGTCGAACAACAAATGAACGGAAAATGGAAAACAGATCCATTGAACTCAACTCTCTCTGGTAGCAGCTGTACCCCAAGCCGGGTTAAAGACTATGGGTAGTAGATCCGATACCTTCTCACAGTCCCATTGTGGTGTGTACCTACTGTGCGCGCCAATGCGGAAAAGAGTGCACATTGATGAAATTGTTGCATCTACCTGCCTGGCAGAAAAGGTGACGGGGGTTTTTCATCCATGTTCCGCGAGGGAAGAGAAAAAAAACAGCATAAAATGCAATCACTCGGGTTGTTGTATAAATCATCGTGGCCTCAGAAGCAGCGAGCCAATGATGGCATACCGTCGAGAGTCACCCTCTTGCCCGGATCGAATCGGATCCCTCGCCTAGGGGGTGGAAAACCGGAAAAACCATTCCAGGAAGTGCACCGGAAGTGAGAAAAGTGTTTGTGCCCTGGCGTTTGTGTATAGAAAATGGTAGACGAGAAGAGTTACCGGGACGAGTTTGCTTCTGATTCCCGCTCCATTCCATTCGATTTTGTCCTGCCTTTTTCGTTCTAGGACTAGCCATACACCATTGCCGAAGCACTGGAAGAATGTGCGAGTTTTCCACGATGCGATCAGTCCTTTCTCGCGCACTAACGGTGATGTGGTGATTGTTTAGTTGAATACTCGAGTGACGAGTTTATTGAAATTCTTCGATTCAAGAGTGATTGACGACGGGGTGATTTATGTAATCTTTTTTCTTCCCTTTTTGTTGCTTCTTGCTGTTCAATTCCAATCCAATTGCAGCTGGCAGACCAGTTGATTTCCACTTGATTTCTACCGGTTCGTTCTGATTGATTTTCTGAACGATTGCAAGCTAAAAGTAAAATCAATGTTCAAGACTGTCAAAATACATTATTTCTGTCAATAGAGCGCAAGAATTTTTGTACCTTCATGTACGGTCAATACCGAAGAACAAAATAAAAAAATAATTGACTGAATTCTCTTCCCCGTGGAATTCCGATTAAAAAAAGTTTGCATTAAATTTCCGCTTTACAGAATGAAAAAAAAAACCCAAAAACTTTCCACCCACCCATCGACTCCAATGTTGAGGAAAACCTTGTCCATGGTCCAAAAATTTTTACCGTTGGTAGTGTCTGTATTAATAATAAACTTTTCCGTACCGTGACGGGACTAGGAATGCATGAAAAGTTAAATTCCCCTAATTGTCTTGTTTTCGGTAGAGTTCTGTTTTATTTTTTTTTTATTTTAAACACCGTCTACCAACCCGATGTTCTTGTGAGCTAGAAAAATTGAACTGTAGGATCTGGAAGTCTCAGGATAAAACAGATATCAAACAAAAGGTTAGTCCTGTTCCATGTTGTAAACTGACATATCAATTTTAGGATTTTTTTTTATGATTTCGAAGTTTTGTATTAGGTTCTACCTTTAGTTTCTCTAGAATTTGAAATCCTTAAGAAAAAGAGTAGAAATTTTAAAATTTATTTGTGAGGAAGAGTGGACTGTTTGGATGACAAAGTTTTTCGGCTTTATTTTGTTACCGGTATTTGCTTTAGAGTTAATTCAATGTTTTAGAAATAACTGTAAATTTGGAAAAACTTTTATTATAATAAATTAATATATGTTCATGAAATTCTTAACCTTAAAACTGTACAAAATGCTGCTAATACTTCATTTATTTAAAAATTTCAAATGAAACCGTTTTTCACAAATCCAACAAAAGTATTTAGGGAAGAATGGGGATACTTGATTCCTTTTGAACCCACAGATGAACTAGAAGCATTTTCGTGAGTTAAAAGTTTTTAAGTTACAGGAGTTACTAATGCAGACTTAATCTTTAACTCAGGGTGCCCTGACCTTAGGCAAGAATCTAGTAAAATCTGAAGTTGAAAGATTCGTTGACTATTTTTTGCCATACTAGTTCTTATTTCACAGTTTGTAAGTATCTGAAAAAGAGAATTCTAAAAATTTGTCTACAATCTAGAGTCATTGCATACTTTAAGCCGCAATCTTCTAGTTTTAGATAAATACAGATTTTTGAGTACTTTTTTACAGATAATTACAGGATAAACATTAGTTATTAGTCAGATATGACTAATTTCATGACAACCAATAATAACTATCCATACAGAGGAAAATTATATCTTTAAGAACTCTAGGGATAAACTATACTCATAGCGTACATTTTTGAAAACTTCATTTAAAAAACCCGATTTAATACACTTAACAGTGGATTGGAGCCTTTCTTACAGAGTGTAAAATATCTTTGGAAACATATGGCACAATAATAGATTTCTTATTTCTGAATTATATATGGTTATTGTACTGCCCAGTTCCGCAAAAACGTGCAAAAAAAAAGTTCACACAAAATCACACCAATACACACAAATACACTGACATCGTCTAGGTATACCTATAAAGGTATATCAGAATTTTTATATATTCAGACAAATCAGGTTTATTGAATACTTACAAATTTACTAAATAGCTCTATTATTACTTAGAATTTAAGTGGAGCGCGTTTTATTTGCCTGTATTATGCAAAATTGATCGGTAAAATTGGAAGTGCATAAACTTTTTCCATGTAGAATTGTGGTCGATTATTATAATTGATTCCACAGTCATTTTTGGTCTTCACACAATAAAAACATAAAATAAGTTTGAAGTTAAGTCAGAATATTCTATTTTATAAAATTCAATTTTAAAACCGTTTCAAAGAAAAAAATTATACGCGCAAAAAATTGTTTACTGCCAATAGGATTAATTATCTTAAACAAGCCCTCGTTGAAACCCTTTTCAGTCCAGATGGTGTATAAGATACTTTTAATCTTCTCTTCAGAACCTCCTGTAGGTGGGCCTTTTAACACTCATAAGTGTTATAGATGTTTTAATTAAGTTTATATAACTTAACGTTGTTTTATAACGAAGTTGAAAAGTACCCTTCTAGATTCTTAAAAAACTAAAAATATTACTTATGGAAGAGTACCATCTGTTAAAAAGGTTTAACTATTTTATAATAGATTTATTAGATTTTCTTATTGTTTAACTACAAATTCGATTAAATCTTAGAGGTTTTCATAATAATCAGAACAATTCAGGACATTTAGGCACCAATTTTTAAAAATCAGGACAACTCGAGAGTTTAAAAAAAATAGAACGGTCTCTCGAAAATCAGGAAAAATCCTGATAAATCAGGTTACCTGGAACCTCTGAGCACAAGAGAAACAACAACAACAACTGAACAATTGTAATGCACGTCAGAGGTGCCAGGTGTCCTGATTTGTCATTACTTGTCCTGACTTTCGAGAGGTTGTCCTGATTTTTCTAAAACTTTCTGTGTGACCCACCCCGGGAATACCGAGGGTTTCCAGCGGTTCTTACCTGGGCAAATATCCGGATATTGCGCCAGCCACTTTCCCACGATCGTACTTGCCGCTCGCGCCGCGCGTTTTGTGAGTCGGCTGCCGATGCTAGAGCGAGAGGAGGGTATGCTTGATTACCTGACGTACGAGGGGTGCTGAAGTGTGCTTATTCAACAAGTGCGTGAATGATTAACACACCTCAATGATTATCGAAATATGGCGCCACACATCACCCTTCCACTCTCACAAAAATATTCGAGAAAATAATATTGACAACGCGATTTACTATATAAATACTAGCGACACCGTGTCCTCCATGGTAGAGTTTAGATTAGTTTGGAATCGTTTGGGTACGGCCATACAACTTCTCCTAACTTCACATCAAATATTTACCTGGCATCGCAGATTGCACGAATAACAACACTTGCGAGAATCTGATTTGACAGATGAAAATAAAAATCTTGCACACAATATATTACCGTCGCTTTCTTTTATTAACAATGAAGTGATAAAAGTTGAAAAAGAGAGTATACAAAAATAACCCGTAATGCATCATTAAAATATTTGCACATAAATCTAAATCGATGAAATTTCCGCAATAACATCGGCAAAAACTTTTTGCTTAAAAATATTTTATATTCAACAAAGTACATTCTTTAAACACAAAATAATATGTCCTTTCTTTATGTTTTTGCTTGATTTTCCAGTTGAGTTCAGCCCCGTTAATACCAATTAATTTAGTGGTTTAAAAATTTCTGATTTGATCTGTTTGAAATTAAGAGTGTACCAAAATGTAAACAGACTATTTTTGAATTCAACCCGGCGAAAAAATTTCTATAAACGGAACGTTAGGAGCTCGGCGCAGCCTTCTATTTTCCCTTATAATCCGCATTTGCAGTAAAATTCGTGGCTGCGTTTATCAAGATGCAGTGGATATCATTGAGGAACCTGTCGGAATCCGGAAGGGCCAATAAGAACTTTATCCAACACTGGAGGCCCCCGTGTCAAGCTCATTCGATAGCTACAGAGATAATGGATCTACTGACGCGGAACCGTCCTCCAGAAGCCGTTTCAGATGCCTAGAGGTGAAATGTTTCCGAAATACTTGAAAAGTCATCTCAAAAAGAACATACACTTAACGCTTGCGAATTGGAGGTTTATAAGGTGTACTGTTGAAATAAGAATTCCGTAATTCTGCACTTTGCTTATTTGCTCCACCGTGCTGCACAGGTCTGTCCGAATGCACTATTTCCGAGGGTAAAATAAGATCTTCGGATTTATTCTAGCTCCGGTTCAACTTGATGGTTTTTTTTTTCTTTTACAGAATTCTTCAACCAAGCATTTTTAAATTATCCTGTCTAGAATCGAAATCATTATTAGTATTCTACTGCAAATATGAATCAGGTGAAGGACTGATGCACCACACTTAGCCACAATGAACATTGGGGCTTGTGATATAGCTCAGTTGGCAAGTCTGTTGTCTCCTGAGCCGATGTCCGCGAGTTCAAGCCCAAGAGTAAACATCGAACACAGTTGTACCGGATAGTTTCTCAATAACGATCCGCCAACTGTAACGTTGATAAAGTCGCGAATGCCATAAAGATGGTAAAACGACTATAATCGAAACAAAAAAAAAAAAAAAAAAACAATGAACATTGCAGCCGCTATCCATTCCTTAGCTCCTGGCTTCTGGCAACACATTTGGCAACATCGTAGCCCCGTAGCTAGCCAATTCGACGGCTCCAACTCCTGAAAGAACTTTAGAAGCAATTTCTGAATTGAGCGTTGCAGAACACGAATTTATTTGACTTAGCCGACAAGTACTATAATTATTGTAATCTAATAAATTCCTTGTTTAAATTACACGAAGACTATGTGACGTATTTTCAAGTTTATCAAACAGAACCTATACGTTTTCCCTATGTCGCATCTCAGCAAATTTTTGTGACTCGTCCCTGCTAGTAGAATTATTCGTTGCGTCAGACATCTCATTGGAACCACGAAGTTCTTTGCACACAAGTTCTGGTATACAGACGGAAGTCTACAGTACAATTTTTTTTACAATTCAATTTAACCAATCTCTTCTCGCACCGCGTTCAATCGTTTGCTACAAAACAACGTTTCCCAACCGAATGGATGAGAACGAGAACTAAATTTTTGCATAATGGAACTCCTTTGTCTCGGTGATCAGAGTTTGAAGGATACGATAATTGTATACTTATTGTAATATTTACCGCTAATAGGCCTACCGTCAAGATAATTCTTTTGAGTTGCTTTCAGTCTCTCTTGACCTTAACTACAACTTTCCTAGGACAAAGCCACACACTTTCGAATTGTCCTGATTTTTGAAAATTTGTTTTCAAAATGTACTGAAGTGTCCTGATTGTCAAAAAAAATCTCAAATCTAAAATTTTTGGATTTTAATCTGAACTCTGAAACTCACTATTGGACCCGATTTTTTTTTTAAATTAAGTTCAAAATCAGAAATACTTATGTTATCCAAAGAATTCAACAGGTTGAATTAACGCGTCTGTACAAAAAAAATCACTTTAAACTTTAAAACAGTTGATAAAAATTAAATTGGGTGAAACTGTTTGTTGATGCATTTTCGTTAGAACAGGATGGAAAGTGAAATTACGCCTATTTAAAATGAGGTTATTTTTTTTATTCGGGTAGGGCCAATAGCTGGCGTCGATTTTTAAAATAGGATTTGATTAAATGTTCCAAAATTTCAAAAGCATTTTTTTTGTTCCGAGCTAACTGATAGTTTCGCCCTTATGAAATGTTACGCTAGGTTTGTTTACATTTGGCGCGTTCGCCCTTTTTCAAACTTACTACAAAATTATTTGACAGCTTCCTGCTTGCGTCGTAGTATCAAAGCCAGCCATCGCTGCAGAAAAATGCGGTGTTGAACCCTACACCCATCGGTTTGATACGGCAAGTCCGGGGTTGTACCCCTTAAAGAAAATCCATATTTTCACAGTATGGTTTTAGAGCTTCGGCTCTAAAATTTTTGAAACCGGTTCGGTGTTAACACTGATCTGGAACAAAACCTAAAATTACTGATATATATTACAGATATTTAGATCTCTCCTACACCTTCATCCCACTCGTTTAGTCGTCATGAGTGGGAGGTGCAGCCTACCACTATACATAGCGAGCGCGCCCATCGTGTATATGACGTCATGCATAATTTGACGTCATATATACGATAATCTTGATTTTAGTGATTGCTGGTTGTGGTGTGCAAGCCAAATTGACACGTTTTTTGGAGTGATGATTTGATGATAATTACTATGAAAATTTAATTTTCAAACTATTTTGTTTTTTTTTTCTTTTTTTTATAGGACGAAGAAGAGAAAAAAACAAATTTTTTAAGATAAAAATCATTTTTATTGTACTGCCCAGTTTCGCAAAAACGTGCAAAAAAAGTTTACAAAATATCACACCAATACACACAAATACACAGAATACCCCTTTTTCATGGTTATTTTCGTCAAAACGATGAAATGTATGGTCAAAAACTATGAATTCTAATGTGCATTCACGGTATCGAGGACGATAATAATCATTGTGTAAACCGTACAATATATGGTGTGTGAACATGGAATTCATTGTTTTTTCATGGTGCAATTCTATTCGGGAAATTTTAGAAGATTTTTAAAGAAAAAGTGATAAAATGAAGAAAATAAAATCCAGTTATACAACTGAAATAGTTAATTGCATTTAGTACGTTTAACTCAGAATTCATTGAATTCACAATATTAAGAGAAATACAATATTTTCGTAAGTTTGTAAACAAACTTCATTTGATAAATCACTACGCGCAAAAAAAGCTCAATGCTTCCGGGGTTTTGTTATTTAAAATCATTTTCAATTGAATAATTCAAACTTTTACCTTCAATTTAGAATTTATAATTTGTAAAATTGAAACTCAAAAAACTTTTTAAATACCTTATTCCTTTTAGTTACAGGTATTTCATGAATTTTTTAGAAAGTTTCGCTAACTTTGTCAAACTAAAAAACTAACAATGCACACTGAAAAAAATCTATACATGGAGGCTACGTGAAAATAATGTGAATATTTGCCGCTTTGACAATAAATCTACATGAATTAGGGAACATAGCTCATTTTGATTTAATGTTCACATATAATTGATAAGCTACTTCCTTTTGAAATAAACGTAGATGATCTAGGTATATCAAAATAACATAAATCAAATATCAAAAATAACTCGTTCTGCTACATTCAGTTTACATAGATTTAATTGAAATATGTTTGCAATATGTTGCAGTTTTTCCGCTTCTTTTAAAAAATCGATTACAAAAGGCATATATCCTATATGCTTTATTCTTTCCCTTTTAAATAGCAAATTTTACACTTCTCTTAACTTCAAATGTACTCACAACGATTGCCTGGCCATTGTTGTGTAAGTTCCAAACGCCGTTTAAATAGCAAAACATGTAAACAATAAATACATTTTAAAATGTTTAGTAGATACTTACTGATCGTCTATCAGCTTTCAACTTCAAATTTCTCTATTTGTAATCCTAAACTATTGAATTTACGCTATAAAAATTATTTTCTTTCCAAAAGATTTTACATGAATAAGCATTACGTAAAATGCATTAAATTTGTCTACTTATAGGGAAAGTCCGGTAAGACGTACACCCTAAACTAGAATCACATTTTAAAATCTGGTATTGCTATTTTCATCTGATCGTGCAGATGAGTGATAAGTAGATTTCGTTCATCAAGACTGTTTTTACTGTTGAGTGTTGAAAATTACACTGTTCAAAAATGATCGTGTGAAACGGACACTGCTAAGAAAAGGTAGAAATTTGACGGGAAAATCTCTGTACAATTACCTACATACCTTCTTTTGTCAATTAATTATTTGAGAAAGTTGAGAGTTCGAAATGGATTCAACTGGTCTGAATCCTGTAGCGAAACAGTGTGGTTTTCCTAATCCCGTATTCTATAGGCACTGTCTTCACCGGGGATCCATTTTTAACCGACCCAGCAACTTTTTTTTTTAAATACGAGTATTTTTCAAGCCCTTCGACTTAATTAACTTGTTTTCTTCCAGATAGCCAATAAAAACCCTAACAAACATTCCACAGTTGGAAACGGTTAAAATTATATTTCCAAAAATGATACGACTTTTGAACTTTTTCCTGAGTGTGTCTTACTCGATTTTCCCTTGGCTTATCACTTGATTTTTACGTTTATCGAATGTGTCTTTATTTTGATAGCATACATAACTGTGTGAATTTTACTTAAATATCAATTGATTTTCCAATAGTTTTTCGGAATTTTACATTCGCGTAGTAAAAATAACTTCTGATTCGTTATTTTAATATCACACGTCAAAACCAAAACTTATTTTCAAAAATTGTGCTATCAGATAAGCTCTTTGGAGCCAGATGGGTTTATATTTAGAAAGGGAAAATTTAGAGTTGACTGCCGTATTAAACGGTGCTTAGACGCAGTTTTTTGCCATAATTTTAAAGCAAAGAATGAGGGTGCGTCTTCTACCAAGGTACAAAATAATAAACACGTTTTATACTTTTTCAAAATTTTTTACCCAAAAATACAGGTACAGTGCTATTATAACATTTTCATGTTTTAACCATTGCAGTTTTAATCAAATAAAAAATATAAATTTATGAAAAATATGTGGAGAATTGCCCAAAAATAAAGCTCAATAGCGTGTTTTTATCGAAATTTAAACTTTAAAACAATTATACCTCTTCGGCTCAAATGGCCTTACATAATATTTCATGATAATCCTAACGTTTCCATATTGTTAAAAAAAAAACAAAAAAAAAGTAAAAAACACTAAATTAGACATATTTCAACGCATTTGTGAATTTCATATAATTGATTGGATACATTTCAAGGTTTTTCAAACTTGAACGACGATTTCAGACACTAAAATACTCAATCCCCAATCTTATCATCATGAGATGATATATGATACTGTTAACAAGCTTTTGACACATTCAAATTATTTATTGTATTGTAAGTCTCTGCTATTTTTGAAAAGGGGGAAGGAGCACATATCTTAGTTTTGAAGTAATATGATAATTCTAAATGTTATAAGGCGTTTTCCGTTTTTTTTTTAAAAGAAACTCACATACAAAACGATTAAAAATATAGCAAACTAGAAAATTTTTAGGAGATTCAATGAAAAATGTAAATGCACATAAATCTTTTGACATGACTAGTATATTTGATTGAATAGACAAATAATTATATATAAAAATGAATGTTTGTCTCTCTGCTCGTCTGTCTGTTCACTAGACTTAGGAAACTACTGAACCGATCAACGTGAATGTTAGTCGTTTTGAGTATCAGGAATGGTTTTTATAATATTTGCGAAACCTATACAGGAGGAGAGGAGTTCCCTACAAAATTACAAAATTAGCAAATAAAATGGCAAACTCGAAAATTTTTCGAAGGTTTGTTGATAGAAATTGATATACATAAGTGTTTTGACATGATGACATGATCTATTGACATGAAAAATTAGTTCAGATAAAATTAGATGATATATTGTGTTGAAAATCAATCCGAAGATGGCAGATGCACTACCAAGATAGGATCATTTCAGCTTTATTTCCGAAGATCATAATTTCAATTACATTTTGTTATGTGAAAAAAATTAATACGCAGTTAATAGGATTTTATAGTGGACAAATGATATGCAGAATGTTGACATATGCGATTTTCTTTGAAGTTTTGTTTTTTTTTATGTTTTTGGGCCTATGTCTGACATGTAAATGTCAAAAATACATTTTGGAATGCCAAATTAAGGGACATTTTTCCTATATTTTTGATTTTATGAGGTTAATGAAATTGAAATCTTACACGGAAAATAACGTTTTTGACGAGTTTCTGGAGTGAAACATCCTTTTCAGAAATAAGCGGAATAAAACTGACCCAATTATAGTTTCCAATTCAGAGATGATTATACTTTATTTATTTTCATTACAAGGGTTGATACTTGAAAAAACCTTCCGAGTTCTAAACAGAACTCGATAGGTTTCGTATTCTACTTATATTTTCCGTTTCTCTTTTTATTTCTAGAGCGAGTAAAGACGCTTTACACTTGGTCGAAATGACTGTTCACTGAAATCTAAAAAAGTGAAACGAAAAAAAAACAGCAAAATTCCTTAAAATCCTTTTATTATTTTCATCAAACTCCTCATGAACGCCAATGTTCCCATGTTTGATGATTTTTATTTATTATTTGCATCTGTTGAAGAATTTCCCTCATGAAATAACTTTACATTACTAATGGTTTATTTCATCAAGAATCATTTTTCGATACTGTTCATTTGAAACGTTTGGTACTGGTGGTCCACCTTTCTTCCTGTTTCTGTGTTCCAGATGTCTCTTCGTTCTGTGCTCCATGCTAGGCCCAACCACTTCATATTTTCAATCATGTATCTATATGTTAAAATAATTGCAAACACGCAATCATCAAAATATTCTTTGGGTCTCAGGGCTTCGGGCTGTGAAAGAACGATTTGTGATTAGTGAATTAGATGATATATTGTATTGATACACCCTTCCCATATTAATGAAAGAAGACTCTCATTTTCCATAAATGTAACGTACTTTAAGTGGAAGACTCCTCCCACTTTCGGAAAGGTTCGATTTTTTTCATTCATGAGGTTATTGCATTACAGATATTCCTATTTTTTTAGTTTATGATGGCTTTTTCAACTTTCAAACCTTCAAGTTACTAGGACTGAAAACATGAATACAGATGCTCAGCTTTTTAAATCGAATTAATTTTATCAAACAATTTTTTTTATGAAAATCTTCAATGTATGGAATAAACCAATTTCCATTCGGCTTTCATCCTTGAAATTTAATTTGTCGATTGGCCTAAAAAAACTGATCGATGCGAAATTTCAACTCAATTGAACTTGATTTAAAAGTGACTCAATGTGCACAAAGTTTCGATTTTTGACTCTCGAAAATCATCTAAGGAGGGGTTAAAGTGAATCCAAAAAAAGAAAAAAACGAAATTTCGACTTTTCGAAAAACATTTCAGATTGACGGTTTTTGATCAATTTTTTTTTTTTTAAAGAGATAACGCTAGATCTCGAAGTTACATGTATTTTCAACTCATTGCATTGCATTCAAAATTTGATATATTGATTTTTCCGATTTCATTTGGTCCCTTAGGTGATTTTTGGGGGTCAAAAATCAATTCCGTTTTAGATGAAACTTTACAGAGGTTAGTTTATTGAGGCAATCATCAAAATGTATATGGTCGTTTTTAAAATTTGTGAAAAATACTTTCAACAAATGTGCATCAATAAAATGTTTTTATTTCATAACTTTCGGTGGGTGTCTGACGAAAATTAATGATTTTTAAATAAAATTACTTCAACAGTTATTATTTCGTTGCACACGAAACAGTATGGAACGACCCCTCGTCGCTTTGTTTACATAATAAGTCTTACACGCTAGAAATTATTAGGTTTCAAAAATAACCATTTTTGACCTTTTCCCGGGAAAATTTACAATTAAAATCAGAGTTTTTCAATTAAATATTCTTATTCATTGCATGATTCACAAAAATGCTTTAATATAAAATCGAATTATTAAAGTTGCAATAAAATGCAATATAATAAAATACAGTTTAAAAATAATTATCATGGCATTTTTGTAAAGCACATCTCCGGTCACAACAGTCATTCCTCCGATGATTAGCTGCACCAGCTCCTCCTCTTCCTGCCCGATTCGGGTCATTTCGTCATCGATCCCTCAAAAACCCTTCGTCACCTGCGTTACGATTCCCCCGGAATAGGGCTTCTGCTTCTGGCCTTGATGCGATCTTTTTACTTCGTTCTGCTGATGGTCGCCTGTGACAAAAATTGAACCCTCATTCGCATATTCCTGCGACTCGCTAGCATTCTTCAATTCTGATTCAGCTGCAGGTTGCCGTTGTATCATTCGAAAATATGTTGATGCTCCTGCTGTTGATTTGGATATTGATTGTATTGTTGGTGAAGGCCTCGCCCAGACATTTTGAACTACCGACATGTGTTTTATGGACAGTTCGATCGGATTCTGCTTTCCGGAGGGTACGAAAAATGGCCCGGAGGACCCGCAATTTCAGCATCCTATTGGGAAACAAATAATTCGCATTAATTTCGAATACCTCGCATATTATTCATTTAAGACTTACCTTCAGCAGAAAATGTTATCCGTATAATTTTCACTTCTAGCAATACAAAACGGATTAATGCCTAACTTCGAAAACACACCCGGCTGCAAAAGCTATCATTTCCAAAATGGCGTTAAAGAAATTCCAATTTTTTCAACCATTTTGTGGTTAATGCTCGAGAACTATCAAAATGGTTAAAATTCTTTCTAAAAATATTGTTGAAAAATAACCAAATTGACGTTGCAAAACCTTTAAAAAAATTATTTAAGAACCATAAATGGTTATAAAAAAATGAGCGTGTAGCTATCATTGGATGTAAGTGTTACTTTTGTAATCAGGTGTTATCCGGAAAAATGGATCTCGAACAGAAACTTAGCGCTGTGGTTGCCTTGTTCCTAGCTGGCGAACGGCAGAAGGACATAGTTCGTGAGCTGTCCGATATAAGTGTGTACAGAAGTTTGGTATACCGTACAGTTAAAAGATACCTGGAGACCGGAAGTGCCAAAACAGTATGGTGGGAGACGCCGACCTACTGTGCTGACACCTGCTTTGGCGAAGATCGTCAAGAAGCGCCTTAAGAGAAATCCTCGTCGTAGTGCCACTAAATTGGCAGATGATCTCAACATATCAGATCGAAGTCTCCTTCGGATCCCGAAAAATAAACTTCAGACCAAGCCCTACAAGATCCAAAAGGTTCAAGACCTTACGGTAAAGCAGAAACAAGGACGGGTGAAAAGAGCGAAGGCGCTGTTAAAGAGGGCCGCGGAAGGAAGGTTGAAGAATATCGTGTTTACCGACGAGAAACTCTTCACCGTACAGCAGTTCGTGAATAAGCAGAATGACAGAGTTTGATTGGCGGATCGGTGATGGTTTGGGCCGTAATCATCCGTGATGGCCGGACTCCGCTGGTTTTTGGCCCTGAAGAAGTGAATAACAACCAAAATACATAACGGAAACTAGTTCTACAGCATGCCGTCGAACGTGGGCACGTCGACATTTTGGTTCCAGGGATTAAGTTTTCAAACAGAACTCGGCGCCGGCTCACAAGGCGAAGAAACCCCAACTTTGGATTTGGCAACATTTCCCAGGGTTCATTTCGAGCTCAGAGTGGCCGGCGAGTTCGCCAGACCTGAACTCAATGGACTTCGCTGTTTGGAGTATGTTGGAGGCCGAAGTCTGCTCTAAGAAACATTAAACGGTGGAGGTACTAAAGCGACATCTCGTGGCTGCCTGGGATAAAATACCACAAGATCATCTGTGGCCCTCATACGATGCGTTCCTCGACCGTCTGTGGCGAATGGTTAAACTCAAGTCAAACTTTACCAGTGAATTTAGAAAAAGTAATTTGTTTCCAAGAGAAATTGAATGAATTTGAAATAAAAAGTTTTGTTTTGATCAATTTATATGTTTATTTAAATGTCGCACTTCAATTGACGGACCCTGTAGTATTTGGAGGGTGAACATTTTTTACTTACAAAAAATTGATTTTTCTAAAAGAAATGCATTGAACAGAGCTCCTGCTCTGTCTCGCCGGTCGTTCTAACCATCCATCGATTGTGTGCTTCGTAGAGGTATTTCGGTTTCATTAAGGTGTAACTTTTCACAAAATTGGGGTTCCAACAATGTAGCTTCAAATAACTTGGAATAGGATAGGCAGGACCTTGCAAGGGGCAGGCATATCGTGTCTAACATGTCAGAACGAGTTTGGGAGAAATTTTCGCGACGGGAATCGGATTTGGAATATTCCTCGACTTTTCGTTGGGTCATGTTTACCGAGTGCAGTTCCTAGTAAGGGTATGAAGGTACATCTAACCAAGTTCTTCTATTGTCAGGAAATGCTTCGCAAAAGTTTTTCCTCTTTGCGGGGGGTCAATGAATGTAGTTTTTCTTTGACTTGAGGCAAACGGGGGAAATCTTCCTCAGCTCCACAGCGCACAGTTCATGGATCAGTCTCACACGCGGATGCCAAAAACTTTTCACTATGTTGACGCCCGACAGCAGCGAAAGGCAACAGAAAATAAAATAAAACCAAGCCAAACATAGCGATGGCACGCTGATGTTGGTGGCTTAGGAATCAGATGTAATTTATGTGGAGAAAATCAACCAACATGGAAAAGTTTTGCGAGTGACGGCTTGGGTTTTTTTTGTTAAAAATTTAACACACAATAGCTTATGCTAGAAAAAGGGTCAGATAAAATAGTAGTAGAAAGTCGGCTGATGAGATTTTAATTTTTTATGGAACTTTTTCCGAGATTTTTTTTGCAGTCAGACGTGGTCAGTAAAATATTTCGAAATTACGAGTTGTTTGAGACAGTTGGATAATGAAGGGACAATTGAATTAGCCATTTTGTCCATGTTATGCAGAGAAATGGGCAAAAAATTGAGGGTGTGTTTTATAAAAATGCTTGTATTATTGACCCCAAATGAGCTATTTCAACAGATTTTATCTCAATTTAATGATCAATCGTCCAAAGTCTATCTCTATTTATAAATTTCCTTGCAAACCTCTATTCTCTCTTAAAACAGCAGGTAATCCAGTGTCGGAGGGATTCTAAGTGAAAATTCATGCCCATCATTAGTGCTGCCCAAGTACTATTTAATCTTTCTCGCGAACTTGCAAATCCTCTTCGCACCCACAGACGACTGAAATGCCAAAAACATTCTGGACCGGTCGTAAATTTACCACCGCTGCTGCTGTTTACAAATTTCCCTACAATAATCTCACCAGTGAAAACATTTCTAATATCCTGTAACAACTTTTCCAATTAAACCCGTTGTCAGGTTTGGTGTAGGTACCTACCTCCATTTTTTGTGCTTCATTTCTTGGACCGATATTTGTTTCTCGGGCCGATTCTGGCCGACAGCCGCTTTCCTCGTAATTCATAATTTTTCCCGTGCGCTACCAAATAGCCACTAATCTTTTTTTTTTGCTGTACTGCCCGGTAGAGAACTGATGGAAATAACACAAAATCCTTCGGTATTTGGCACTGATTCGAGGTTGAAATTAGAGTTTCCAAAATGTCTATTAAATTATCCATGAAAGTTCGAATCTGACACTATTGATAAATGTTTTCTTAAATTTGAATTAAACATTTTTTGGGGGTTTCCAAAGCGGTGTTATATTTCTTTCTTCAAATGTTGATTTTCATTGATAAGATCTTTTCTTTCCTGAAGCGAGTATACATTTGGTAACCTGAATTATGGTAAACCTCGCTTTTGGCAAGTGGAACTTCCTCTCCCCGATACCGCCATCATAAGCGGCGGCGGGCAAATTTTACGACTTAATATAAAACGATTTAGTTGTTATGGTCATATCCAGTACACGGGCAGACGGTCGGTCGACCAAATCCTGGTCGGATGGGGGAAGCAAAAATTGGTGCCTTGAAGCTTATTATTCTTCTTGATTCTGGCGGTCTGGGCGTCGGGCGGCGACGGCGGCGGCGGCCGGAAGTCGCGACGCTGTACTGGACCACGAGGAGCGCTCCGGCAAAGGAGAGGTATTAAAAATTCTTGTTTTTCTCGGCGATGGATGCCACAACCCAAAGGAAGAAAGGAGCAGGGCGAAACAGTGGCTCTATTGTGGCCAAGAAAGGCTTTGCCAAATATGATTGTAATCCGAGAAATGAAATTTTTGGCCTTCCGCATTTCAAAATTGGCCGCCTTCAGGCTGTCCGGGGAAGAATGTTTGATCATCCGATACCATGAGCAACTGGTTCCACGAACAAACCGAATAAACGAATAAATTAAAATATATCTACCGGAAGGGGAACCAGCTGCTGAAATTGGATTTAAATATACGTTATTTATTTCCACGATTAAAAAAACAAAACTTCCACTTTTTCCATCCCGCTTGGCGTACCCCAAGGAAAAATCCTAGGATCACTAACTTCACTAATGACAAAAATAACAAAAATGACAAAAATGACAAAAATAACAAAAACGACAAAAATGACAAAAATGACAAAAATGACAAAAATGACAAAAATGACAAAAATGACAAAAATGACAAAAATGACAAAAATGACAAAAATGACAAAAATGACAAAAATGACAAAAATGACAAAAATGACAAAAATGACAAAAATGACAAAAATGACAAAAATGACAAAAATGACAAAAATGACAAAAATGACAAAAATGACAAAAATGACAAAAATGACAAAAATGACAAAAATGACAAAAATGACAAAAATGACAAAAATGACAAAAATGACAAAAATGACAAAAATGACAAAAATGACAAAAATGACAAAAATGACAAAAATGACAAAAATGACAAAAATGACAAAAATGACAAAAATGACAAAAATGACAAAAATGACAAAAATGACAAAAATGACAAAAATGACAAAAATGACAAAAATGACAAAAATGACAAAAATGACAAAAATGACAAAAATGACAAAAATGACAAAAATGACAAAAATGACAAAAATGACAAAAATGACAAAAATGACAAAAATGACAAAAATGACAAAAATGACAAAAATGACAAAAATGACAAAAATGACAAAAATGACAAAAATGACAAAAATGACAAAAATGACAAAAATGACAAAAATGACAAAAATGACAAAAATGACAAAAATGACAAAAATGACAAAAATGACAAAAATGACAAAAATGACAAAAATGACAAAAATGACAAAAATGACAAAAATGACAAAAATGACAAAAATGACAAAAATGACAAAAATGACAAAAATGACAAAAATGACAAAAATGACAAAAATGACAAAAATGACAAAAATGACAAAAATGACAAAAATGACAAAAATGACAAAAATGACAAAAATGACAAAAATGACAAAAATGACAAAAATGACAAAAATGACAAAAATGACAAAAATGACAAAAATGACAAAAATGACAAAAATGACAAAAATGACAAAAATGACAAAAATGACAAAAATGACAAAAATGACAAAAATGACAAAAATGACAAAAATGACAAAAATGACAAAAATGACAAAAATGACAAAAATGACAAAAATGACAAAAATGACAAAAATGACAAAAATGACAAAAATGACAAAAATGACAAAAATGACAAAAATGACAAAAATGACAAAAATGACAAAAATGACAAAAATGACAAAAATGACAAAAATGACAAAAATGACAAAAATGACAAAAATGACAAAAATGACAAAAATGACAAAAATGACAAAAATGACAAAAATGACAAAAATGACAAAAATGACAAAAATGACAAAAATGACAAAAATGACAAAAATGACAAAAATGACAAAAATGACAAAAATGACAAAAATGACAAAAATGACAAAAATGACAAAAATGACAAAAATGACAAAAATGACAAAAATGACAAAAATGACAAAAATGACAAAAATGACAAAAATGACAAAAATGACAAAAATGACAAAAATGACAAAAATGACAAAAATGACAAAAATGACAAAAATGACAAAAATGACAAAAATGACAAAAATGACAAAAATGACAAAAATGACAAAAATGACAAAAATGACAAAAATGACAAAAATGACAAAAATGACAAAAATGACAAAAATGACAAAAATGACAAAAATGACAAAAATGACAAAAATGACAAAAATGACAAAAATGACAAAAATGACAAAAATGACAAAAATGACAAAAATGACAAAAATGACAAAAATGACAAAAATGACAAAAATGACAAAAATGACAAAAATGACAAAAATGACAAAAATGACAAAAACGACAAAAATGACAAAAATGACAAAAATGACAAAAAATGACAAAAATGACAAAAATGACAAAAATGACAAAAATGACAAAAATGACAAAAATGACAAAAATGACAAAAATGACAAAAATGACAAAAATGACAAAAATGACAAAAATGACAAAAATGACAAAAATGACAAAAATGACAAAAATGACAAAAATGACAAAAAATGACAAAAATGACAAAAATGACAAAAATGACAAAAATGACAAAAATGACAGAAATGACAAAACTGACAAAAAAGACAAAAATGACAAAAATGACAAAAATGACAAAAATGACAAAAATGACAAAAATGACAAAAATGACAAAAATGACAAAAATGACAAAAATGACAAAAATGACAAAAATGACAAAAATGACAGAAATGACAAAAATGACAAAAATGACAAAATGACAAAAATGACAAAAATGACAAAAATGACAAAAATGACAAAAATGACAAAAATGACAAAAATGACAAAAATGACAAAAATGACAAAAATGACAAAAATGACAAAAATGACAAAAATGACAA
Organism: Uranotaenia lowii; assembly: GCF_029784155.1. Taxonomy (NCBI): domain Eukaryota; kingdom Metazoa; phylum Arthropoda; class Insecta; order Diptera; family Culicidae; genus Uranotaenia; species Uranotaenia lowii. Next base: position 37,075 of record NW_026598600.1, read on the forward strand.
AAATGACAAAAATGACAAAAATGACAAAAATGACAAAAATGACAAAAATGACAAAAATGACAAAAATGACAAAAATGACAAAAATGACAAAAATGACAAAAATTACAAAAATGACAAAAATTACAAAAATTACAAAAATTACAAAAATTACAAAAATGACAAAAATGACAAAAATGATAAAAATGACAAAAATGACAAAAATGACAAAAATGACAAAAATGACAAAAATGACAAAAATAACAAAAATGACAAAAATGACAAAAATGACAAAAATGACAAAAATGACAAAAATGACAAAAATGACAAAAATGACAAAAAATGACAAAAATGACAAAAAATGACAAAAATGACAAAAATGACCAAAAATGACAAAAATGACAAAAATGACAAAAATGACAAAAATGACAAAAATGACAAAAATGACAAAAATGACAAAAATGACAAAAATGACAAAAATGACAAAAATGACAAAAATGACAAAAATGACAAAAATGACAAAAATGACAAAAAATGACAAAAATGACAAATATGACAAAACTGACAAAAATAACAAAAATGACAAAAATGACAAAAATAACAAAAATGACAAAAATGACAAAAATGACAAAAATGACAAAAATGACAAAAATGACAAAAATGACAAAAATGACAAAAAATGACAAAAATGACAAAAATGACAAAAATGACAAAAATAACAAAAATGACAAAAATGACAAAAATGACAAAAAATGACAAATATGACAAAAATGACAAGAATGACCAAAATGACTTGACTTATGTTTATTTGTTTGATGTTTCGCAAACGATCAGCAAATGGCTTGAATTGATGATCATATGTCATGAGACATGTGACATTTTGAAATGAACTGATATGGACCATAAATTACTTAATCGACGAAATTCAAAACAGAACTACCATCATGTCACCATCTACTGCCCAGTTAAGTGGTTTTTCAACTTCAAACATGTGTAATGAAAAAACGATGGCAGATTTTTATTCGCTTTCTTTTCCAATACATCTCAAAACTGCTCTACTATCAATAAATAATTTAGTGGAATGCGAAAAATGAACGCAATTCAAGACAATTAACTAAACTTGGGGGAGTTCAACTGGTTCTATTACCGCCCACTCGAATTTTTCCGTTACCGATACTGTTTTCTTAAGGAAAAACTATCGTAACAACACGGAACAGGTTCTTTTTAGTATTTTTCATGTAAGGAGCTGTCAAAACCATATTTTAGATCTTGAGAGAATACATTTTGTGAAATTTTTCCCGTAAATTTTGTACAAATTTAACAAAGTGCGTTGACTGGCAAAATGATGATTCCTGGCAAACAGCCTCAAGTAACCGTTTACTTTCAGCGATAAAACATCATTTTCTAACATAATTAAACTAAATGTTACTTAAAATTTACCCATTTGACACAATATATGCGTTAAAAACAAAGACATTTTACGTGACCGGTCATTTGGAACAAACACTTTTGTTTACATACCAATTACCGCCAAACACTAAACGCTCCAAAAAACAACAACTATTGAAAAAATCGAAAATTTTCCAATGCAAATCTATTCTACGAAAATAAAACTATCGTTTCAAGTCGATTCTAGATCAAATATGTGCTTTTTAGGAAACAAAAACTCTTTTTGCATCAGAAGCACATGAATGCTCAGTTCGCTAACAGGCGTCGAATTTAATAATTTGACCGGAAACAAAAAACCAAATATTTTATTTCTGGCTAGCGCTAGCATAATTAAGTTATGTTTTTTCAGTGAAATGGTCGAAAAATGATGCCAACACAGAATAGAAGTCTTATTTTTGAGAAAAACATCCCACTTTTTTCGAAATACACATAATCGTAAAACCTCGGAGTTGACCACACAAACCTCTCCTCTTGAAGACTCGACCTGTTCTCTAATGAACCAAGCCCGACCTCTTATCTCCAGGATTCGAGGTTTGCCACCTTTAAGCCCGTCGTGTGTCGACCGAGAGCAGCTTATCCTAGACTCGCGCCTGTCACAGCACACGCGCGGGACTACTCGGATGATTCCCGACGAAGTCGTCATCCTACTTCGACTCAAATGGCTTACCCGGCATCAAAAGTCAGTCTTATCCCAGCAGCTTCGTTTGTTGGAAATCGCACTACTTGGATATTTCCCGAAGGGAGAAAATCCTACGTACGAACACTACGTACCGCTACGGCAAAGATGTTGCCCTATCTTTGTAGCTTCATATCGTGGGGTTGGACGCTCACTACTCAAAAGCCCTCCGTTGATGGGGTCTGTCTACTCCAACCGTTGTCCGGTCTTCTTTTAACCCTTTGGCTGGCAACCCTAGAATTTTCGGTCCGCGGCTTTTTCTGCCCTTCGTGTGCCAGATCGAGAGCAGCTTGTCCTGGACTCGCGCCTCTTCTTCTTCTTCGTTTTAGTTTATTTTGGCCAGAGATATATAACACCACTTTTCACTACTTTGATTTTAACTTGCACGATTTTAACTTGAGTTAAGTGTTGCCAATTTTGTTTCTAGATTTTGAACTTCGCTTTTTCTAGAAAACTTAAAACTTGTTTCATTCTATTGAGATTGCTGAATTTTTCCCAATCGTTATAGTTTCGTAACTGGTTGTAGTCTGCTTTCACCGAAATTATACATTAGGAATTCATTAGCTAGTTGTTTATTTTGTATGATACAGTTATTATTGTGGTTACTAGTTGGTAAAGTTTTTAAATTTTTAACAAGTTCCAATTATATTTCATGTTTTGCGGATCAATAGAAGCTGATAGTTCTTGAAGCTTTTCCCTGATATGGGTTAACTTAGCCTTTTGGAATTTAGCTGTGGCTTTTTTGTTATTTTTCAATATCGTTTTGGCTTTTCCTGCGAGCTCTTGCAGATCATCAAATTCCCAGCAAAATGTTTGCTATTTCTTCTCTTATTGATAAACAGATGACCACTACCTCCAAAGGTTTTTGGTTATGTTGACCATTTGATTGAATTGAACAAGTTTGTAGAACAGAACGAAAGATCTATAGCACTAAGACCTTGGTTATGAACTCCTGGGATAAAAGTTGTATTTCCATTGTTTAGCAATGATAGCCTAGATTCAACTATAGCTTCGTGGATAACCTTTTCCGGACTCGCGGCTGACATGGCACACATTCGAGACTTCGAACGCTACGATTCGGATGTTTCCCGGAAGTGACGACATCCTACACCGACTCGAGAGGCTCACCCGGCATTAAAACCTCTCTACCCGTGAGTATTCCTCGGCAGTGGTTAGTCTCCTTTCTACGAGGTCCGCTACGAGGAAGGTATTGTTTTCATCATCGCAGTTTCCTACTTAGGAAGCGGTACTACTGAGATACTCCCCGGCGGTGAGGTATCCTACACAGGTTCGCGGCGCACCCATGAACTCTACTACGCAGAAACTGATGCCTTATCTTTGTAGCTTCGATCAAAGGACCGGACGCACACTACTCAGATGCACCCCGGCGATTGCATCATACTACACCGTTCGCTAACTGCCATTGACTTCAGCTCCTCTGCAGGGGGGTCATGATTCAGGTTACAATGTCTTCCAAAAGCCTGCCTCCAGGCCACCACTCCGTACCGCAAGATTGACGTGGTCACGCTTGACAGTATCCTCCTCTTGCTACTACGGATTGTCGAGGAGTTCGACATTCTCCGTGTGAATGCGGCCGTGGCCATTGCCGCTCTCTTACACACGTTATCGACATGACTCGTGAAGCTGAGTCACGATATTACACAAGCCAACTGGAATGGTGCCTGTTTGGGATGAGATCAGGTTGGTGATCAGCACCATCTCGGTTTTGTGGTGGGCTAGAAGCAGGCATTTGGAGATAATTCAGCTTTCCACTGCCTGGATAGCTACTGTGGGAAGTAGCTGTATCTTTGCTGTCGAGGAGCTTCTCGCCAAGAGGACTACATCATCCGCAAATCCTACGAGTTCAGCTCCCGAAGGGAGGCTCATTCGTAGGAGCTCGTCGTACGTGATTTCCACCCTACTGGGCAAAGTAATGACCTCTGTGGCACACCCGCCGAAACCTCTTGTATCCATATATGTATTCACCGGTCAAATACTATAGTAGGCGATTGTGGAAATAGCTTTCCACAATCCTATACAGATATGCCTGGACCCTCATTTGGCTGAGCGACGACGCAATCGCTGTCCAATTGACGCTGTTGAAGGCTTTCTTCACGTCCAGAGTGACAACGAGGCAAAAGCGGAGCCTTCTCCTCTTCGTTAGCCTGGCTTTGTCCATTATCCCAATGACATAGCGGATGCTGTCTTCGGCGCTGCGTCCTCTACGGAAACAAAACTGTTTTTCCGAGGGTCTGCCCTCACTTTCAGTGTACCTCTGGAGTCGGCTCTGAATCACCTCCTCCAGTAGAATACCCGCTGTGTCCAGTAAACTGACGGGCTGGTACGCCGATGGTTTTCCTTTTTTTTTTTTTTTTTTAAATATGTCTTTATTTGTATCAAATCATCATTACACTTATATTACATTATTGCATTAAACTAGGTGTTCAGCTCAATAATGAACTGTTCATAGCCCTATAAGTAACTAGATTATAAAAATTTATTTATAAGATTTAAATTTGCTGAGCGCAATCAAGTTTTTAATGTAGGAGAACATCCTGTAATAGCAAAAATATTTTATACTTAAAACTAAACACTATCTTAAAATTAAACTAAACATAAAGAGAACGAATCTCTGCGATGGAAGACTGCATCGATTTGCCTCTGAAGTTGGAGATGATTTTGTTGGCCATCTCTTCGATCGATTCAATGCCCGCAATCCGATGAAGATCTTCGGTGCTGTGCCAAGGTGGAAGCCGCAAAATCATTTTCAGAACCTTGTTCTGAATCCTCTGGATGGCTTTCTTCCTCGTCGCGCAGCAGCTAGACCAAATCGGAACTGCATACATGATCGCTGGTCGGAAAACTTGTTTGTAGATGAGCATTTTATTTCGCAGACACAACCGGGATTTCCTGTTGATGAGAGAATAAAGAGATTTAGTGTATTTATTACATTTAGATTGAATATCTTCAATGTGATTTTTAAAAGTAAGATTCCGATCAAGTGTAAGTCCCAAGTACTTCACGTGATCAGACCATTCTAATGAAACCCCATTAAAAGTTATGGAATGATTTTCATTAGGTTTTAAAAAATTTGCTCTTGGCTTATGGGGAAATAAAATAAGTTGAGTTTTAGAAGCGTTAGGAGAAATTTTCCACATTTTCAAGTAATTCAAAAAGGAATTTAAATTTTGTTGCAATCTACTGCGTACCACCCGTAAATTTCGACCTTTGGCTGAAAGCAAAGTGTCATCAGCAAATAATCTTCTACCTTTTCCTTCTGGTACATCAGGAACATCAGAAGTAAAAATATTATATAAAATTGGCCCAAGTATACTACCCTGAGGGACACCAGCTCTAATGGGTGTCCTTTCAGAGCATGAATTTTGATAGCTTACTTGTAAGGTTCGGCTAGTCAAATAATTTTGAATAATTTTGGTGAGATATACAGGAAAATCAAATCGAGCTAATTTAGCTACTAAACCTTTGTGCCAAACACTGTCAAAAGCTTTTTCAATATCAAGAAGAGCAACACCAGTTGAATAACCTTCAGATTTGCTAGCGTTAATCATATTAGTTACACTCAAAAGTTGATGTGTAGTAGAATGTCCATGACGAAAACCAAATTGTTCATCAGGGAAAATAGAATTCTGATTAATGTGAATCATCATTCTATTCAAAATAACTCTCTCAAATAGTTTACTTAAAGAAGAAAGCAAACTAATTGGTCGATAACTTGAAGGCTCTGAAGCACTTTTTCCAGGTTTCAAAATTGGAGTTATTTTGGCATTTTTCCATTTATTGGGAAAATAAGCCAAATGAAAACATTTGTTGAAGATTTTAACTAAAAAATTTAAAGTGATTTCAGGCAACTTTTTAATAAGAATATAGAAAATCCCATCTTCCCCTGGAGCTTTCATATTTTTAAATTTTTTGAAAATCAATTTAAGTTCATCAATATTTGTCTCACAAGAACTTTCAAACACATTTTGCTTGGAAAGAATATCATCAAATTCTAGGGAAATTTGAGCATCAATTGGACTTACAACGTTTAAATTAAAATCATGAGCAGACTCAAATTGTTGGGCTAATTTTTGAGCCTTTTCTGAATTAGTTAAAAGAAGTTTATCCCCATCTTTCAAAGTAGGAATTGGCTTCTGGGGCTTTTTCAAAATTTTAGTTAATTTCCAAAATGGCTTTGAGTAGGGTTTTATATCCTCTACTGCTTTAGCAAAATTTTCATTACGAATGAAATTTAAACGACGTTTGATCTCTTTTTGAAGGTCGCAATAAATTAATTTCAAATAAGGATCCCTAGTACGTTGATATTGGCGTCGACGAATGTTTTTCAGTCGTATCAAAAACTGAAGATCATCATCAATTAAAGGTTGATTAAATTTATGTTTAACTTTAGGTATTGAAGCGGCTCTAGCATTGACTATTGAAGTTGTCAAATTTTCTACAGCCAAATCAATATCTTCTATTGAATTCAATGGAACGTTTACATCTAAATTACGTTCAATAAAATTCATATATCGCTCCCAGTTAGCCTTTTGAAAATTAAAAGTTGATTTTAAAGGGTTTTCAATGGGACTTTGAGATATAGAAAATGTTACTGGAAGGTGGTCTGAATCGAGGTCCGCATGAGTAACTAATTGACTACAATGCTCGCCTAAATCCGTTAGAACCAAATCAATTGTGGAGGGATTTCTAATTGAAGAAAAACAAGTATGCCCATTAGGATATTCAACAGTATAATAACCTGCAGAGCAGTCATTAAACAAAATATTCCCATTTGAATTTGATGAAATATTATTCCAAGATCGGTGTTTTGCATTAAAGTCACCAATAATAAAAAATTTAGATTTATTTCTGGTGAGTTTTTGTAAATCTCCCTTCAAAAAATTTTTCTGTTCACCGCTACATTGGAAAGGCAAATATGCGGCAACAATTATAATTTTCCCCATAGAAGTTTCTAATTCAATTCCAATTGTTTCTAAGACTTTTGTATTGAAAGAAGGAAGAAGTCTAAATTTGAGACGACTATTGATGACAATAACTACACCCCCACCTTGCCGATCAAGTCGATCATTTCGTAAAATTTTAAAGAAAGCATTGCTTTTCAAGTTATTGTCTGGCTTTAAAAAAGTTTCAGTGATGGCAGCAATATGTATGTTTTGAGTTTTCAAAAATAAAAAGAATTCATCTTGGTTAGCCAGCAAAGATCTAGCATTCCAATTCATAATGTTTAAACATCTATTTGGATCCATGAGGGAATCGTAAAGTCATAATAATTTTGTTAGCATAATTAAAAGAAGTTTGGAAAGCTTCAAACATTGAATTTGCTTTCAACATAAGTTGCATCATTTCCATTAAATTTTGATGCAAAAATTTTAATTTTTCCTCAGTAATCTCACCCAAATCAACAAAATTGTTAGGATCAGAAAATGAAGGAGAAGAACAAGTATTTGAATTTCGGGGATTTTCCCAAGCCTTCGCATGAACGTTGAGACTTGGTTTTTTCCCATTTTTATTAGTTATGCCTGGAGAGGGCAACCCATTTTCAACCACCTCTGAGAACGATAAACAACGAGTCTGGGGCGCAGAATCAGCCCAGGTAACATTAAAATCACTTCGGGTATTACCCAGCCGTGATTCCAATGTAGACCGAGGCTGAATGCAAACAGGCAGGTTGTTTGCCGGCCCGACGTGTGAAGACGAAAAAGAGGAAGGAGGAGAAGAAACTTTTCTGGAAACTTTGGGATTTTTCCTAGAAGCAATAATTTTTGCCCTGATGGGACAATCTAGCGAATTCGAGGAGTGATTACCTGCGCAATTCGCACACTTAAAAAATTCTATTTTTGGCTTATCACCACCAAAAAGGCATTTAGATTTTTCATGATCGAATGAGCCGCAAAACATGCATCTGGCATTCATTCTACAATTTTTAGTGCCATGACAAAAAGCTTGACAACGACGACATTGCGTAATATTTTGAAGAAAATTGGTAGAAGATTTACGAAAAGGTTCGAATTTGACTCGACAATGAAACATAAGACGAGCCTTTTCAAGAATTTGCAAATTATTAACCTGATCCTTTTTAAAATGGATCAAATAAAGTTCAGGAGCAAAACCAACACTACTGATATTATTCGTGTTGGTTCTTTTCCTCATTTGAATTACTTGAATCGGAGAAAAACCTAACAAAGAATTTAATTCAGCTGTGATCTCATCCGGTGTCTGATCGCCAGTGAGACCACGAAGTACAACTTTAAATGGACGATCACTTCTAGTGTCGTACGTAAAAAATTGGTGTTTTTTATTATTCAAATAATTTAAAACCTTTTGAAAATCATTAAAAGATTCCGCCAATATACGAGCAGTTCCCCTTCGACCGATCTGAAAAGAAATCTTCACATCCTTGACGGAAGTGACGATTTCTTTTCGAAAGGCATTGAAGTCAGGAATCGTGACCGTTATTGGTGGAATCTTTTCGTTTTTAAGAGTATAAGAAGAAGAAGAAGGTTTCTTAGTACTCTTATCAGAATTAAATATGAATATTTCCTCATCACCGATGTTATGAAGGACATCGAATGAATTGGAAATTTCAACTTTTTTGGCAGATGGCCCTGGATTAGGTTCAGCAATCCGTTTTCTTCCGGCCCTTGAGCCGGCTGAAGACTTCCCCATGCTGGAAAGAAAAGAGAAAATATGAATAAAAGAAAATGAAAATAATTTTAGCACTGAAAAGTGCTGATTGAAATACAGGTAAGGAAAAAATAAATAATGTAAAATGTTCCTGCAGGTACACAGCAACGATACGATGCTCCGGCGTACGTGTTGACGGCTCAACGGTACAGATGGAAGTGACCGATGGTTTTCCTGATTCGTCACATATCATTGCAATGATGACCGTAACATTTCGGGGAACTCTAATCTTCACTGCGACGTTCGGGATGCCGTCCGTTCCGGGGGCCTCCCTTGGTTGGAGAGTCTTGGCGATTTCGCGAAGTTCATCCACCTTAACCTGATCGGGATACTAGGTATTCTTCTTCTAAATGAATCAAACTAGTTACTCCTTTAAAGTTGTTCTTTCAGTGTTATTTTAAAGTTAAACAATATGAAATTCGGATTTTAAAATGATGCGCGACAGTTCATTGCAAATTAACACTCGACTTAGACTCTAAAAAACAACAAACTGCGCCTTCAGGATTTGAAATTTGATTATAATACATTTTAGGAAAAACTTATTGTAAAAAACCATTTCAACACAAGCTTATTGAGCTTTCGATCTGCCATTTCCGGCGATTTGAATAAAATCGGAAAACTCAATTTGGCCAGGAATCAATTTCTCACACGCCCACCCACGGTCACATTTCTTGGGAGGGAGTCGTCCCAGCAGCAGCAGCAACAGCAGCATGTCCCGTGCCAAAACCCAAATGTTCTACCCATAAATGATGTTGTAAGAGTGTTAAACGCCAATATTAGCACCGCAATTTTTCTTTACCCAACAACCGACTTCCGCTGACGATGCAAAACGCAAGGCAACGAGACCAAGACGCTGCTCTCGCAGCATGAGTTTGCGCTTTTTTTGTCGCTGAATTTTTGCTCACACCCCCCTCAGCTTCGTTTTTCTTCTCGAGCAACTTCCGGTACATACACATAAAGATGGCTGCAACAAACGGCCGGGACCTGATGCTGGGTCTTACTTTTTGCCTTTCTTTCAGAAAGGTATAGTTATCGGTCGATTTGGGAGATCATTAATTATGGGTCTTAGATATACCTTTATAGGTACCTATCGAATCAGCTCGACGAGTTCTGATGATGTCTGTGTATTTGTGTGTATTTGTGTGAATTTTTGTAAACTTTGTTCTCGACGTTTTTGTGAAACTGAGCAGTACAATAAAAATGATTTTTATCTTGAAAAATTTGATTTTTTTTCTTCTTCAACCTATAAAAGAAAGAAAAAAATACAAAATAGTTTGAAATTTTTTTTTTCATAGTAAATATCAAAAATCATCACTCCAAAAAACGTGGCCATTTGGCTTGCTAGCCACAACCAGCAATCACTAAAATCAAGATGATCAAAACTATGTCGTCATAGACAAAGCGTCATAGACAGGCGATGGGTGCGCTCGTTCTCAATTTCACAAGAGGGGGCGTCTTTTACAGAATGACATGTATGACACTTTTGATAAAACTAGTACATTAAAAAAAATCGGCGAACTTATCAACATTGCGATTTTAATTAAGTATCAAGTTTACAGTTTTAAACTTAAATATCATACCAGTTCAGCTTTTGGCCGAACCAGATCAAAAATACGAGATTGTAGTCCCGGATTTCAAAAGTCCAATGTTTAGTAATCATGACATCCGGAATGATAATCCTCAAGTGGGTCTAACATAGGGCGTTCACTCTCATACCGTAAACTACGAAAGCGATTGTTAGTCACATCATTCGCCGAACGCAATATTCTCAAGCACAGATTGAGGAGGGGCAAACGACATGGCGTCGCGGCGCGGCTGATGCACACCATCTCATCCTCTCTCAAGCCGTTCGGACTCAGGAAGTCAGGAAGCTATTTCCTGAGCACGAACGGCTTGAGAGAATTTCGTTCGTGTAGTGGAACCAAATTGAAACGAACCAAACAAATGCTATGATTTCTTTTTCATTTTTGTAACTTTGTCAGTTTTGAAAATTTTGTCATTTTGGTCAATTTTGTAAGTTTTATCAATTTGTTGCATTTCGTTTATTTGATCAATTTTTCCAATTTAGTGAATTTGGTCAGTTTTGTAATTTTTATCAATTTGGTAAATTTCATCATTTTTGTCAATTTTATGATAATGTTCAAGCATGACTCTATCAATGGAAAATGTTCAATTGGTTCTCAATTTAGAAAATAAAATATCATTTTCGTCTAAATTGTCAAATTTTACAAAAAAGACAAAAATGATAGGGAAAGACAAAAATTACAAGGACAAAATTGACTGAATTTACCAAATTTGTCTCGTTGACAAAACTGACAAAAATGATAAAATTTACAAAAATGCCAAATGAATGGATTGACACAAGTGACAACATTTACAAAATTGGCCAAATGGATCATACTAACAAAATGCCAGAAAATGATTAAATTAACAAATAGACAAAATTTTTAAAGCATTCATGAGATTTTTATTTGATTTTCAAAATTAATAAAAAAAAGTCATAATTTACACTTGAAAATTCGTCAATTTTATCAGTTTTATAAGTTTTATCGATTCTTGCAATTTTGTTACTGATGTCTATTTCCTAAATTTTGTCATTTATGTAATTTTTGTCTATTATGTCAATTTGTGATTTTTTTTTTAAATGTTATCATTGTCTACTTTCGCTATATTGTAAATTTTGTCAATATTGTAAATTTTATCAATATTGTAAACTTTGTCATTTGATATATTTTGTTAATTTGGTAAAATTTGTCAATTTTGTAATTTTGACAAGTTTTGTCATTTTTTGTTATTTGTGTCTTGTTATCAGATTTTATCATTTATGTCTTTTTTTTTAAATTTTGGCAATTAATCAACTTTGGTCAATATTATCAATTTTTCCGATTCTGACAATTTCGTCAGTTGTTTTAGTTTTGTCAATTATTTCTGTCAATTCTGAATTTTACGTCATATCTTAGCCTTTGTCCTTTTGGTAATTTTTGCCATATTAATCATTTCTGCCAAATGTATTTTTTATCATTTTTGTCATTTTATCAACTCGGTATATCGAATTTTTAATAATGCGAATGCACCAACATCACTATTTACATCAAACATATCATTGTTTTTTTAATTATTCGGAAACTTTATATCCTTCAAATAACTTTGTATAATCAAAATGTTGATTTTCGAACGAAATTTTTAGGCCGGCTGATAAGTCCATTTGTTTATATTTGGCGCATCCGTCCTTTTCAAAATTCATTACCGAATTTTGATTTTGTTACAAAAACCACACAATTGTACTGTATAGGATTTTCGTTGCGAACGAAAGATCAAGCAACATGAGGTGTGTAGAGGGGAAGAAAAAGCAAGTCCGTAGGCTTAAAGCTCAAACGAGTAGCATTTGTTTGGTTCGTTTCAATTTGGTTCCACTCCACGAACGAAATTCTCTCAAGCCGTTCGTGCTCAGGAAATAGCTTCCTGACTTCCTGAGTCCGAACGGCTTGAGAGAGGATGAGATGGTGTGCATCAGCCGCGCCGCGACGCCATGTCGTTTGCCCCTCCTCAATCTGTGCTTGAGAATATTGCGTTCGGCGAATGATGTGACTAACAATCGCTTTCGTAGTTTACGGTATGAGAGTGAACACCCTATGTTAGACCCGTTGATGCATTCCAATTTGATGAATTATGAAGAGGATTTTCACTTCTGATGTCATGATCTCTAATCATTGGACTTTTGGAAATCGGGGTTATAATCTCGTATTTTGAATTGGTTCGGCCAAAACCTGAACCGGTATGTAAAATATTGACTACCAACAAATGGCGATGAAAGTAGGTAGATAGAGAAAAAAAAATGGAAATTTTAGCTTGGGTGTACCGAACAGAAAAAATTTTGCTGAATACTCTTGCACAGTTTTCCATAGAAATGACAACCAATTGGATTGAAGGCTATTGCTTTCTCTTTCAATCTAATGAAAAATCGTATACAGGGATTATGAGCGCGTTAATCGCTTATAAGATGAAAGATTAGGTTCGATTTTTGAATGATTGTGAATTATGAAAATTAGGAATTTTGATACTAATTGGAACGCCCACCGCCATCGCCCGCTTGCAATCCCGTTGTTTTTACGATTTCTCATGTGTGAGCAGAGATTTCTGAAAAATGAAAGTTAACATAAGTGACAAATATGGAATAAATTGACAACAATAACAAAATTGACAGAATCGATAAAACTGACAAAACTAATAAAATTGATGAATTTTGAAATGTAAATTATGATTTTTTTTAAATTTTGTATTTTTTTCATTTTAATCAATTTTTTCAATATTGTAAATTTGGTCAGTTTTGTCAATTTTGTCAAAAATGTAATTTTTGTCTATTTGGTGAATTTTGTCAATTTTTATAATATTCAAGCATGACTTTCTCAATTGTAAAATGTTAAATTGGTTTTAAGTTTTGGAATTAAATGATATTTTTGTGACAATTTATAATAAAATTGACACAAATGATAAAAATAACTAAACTAAAAATATGACAAAATAAATGATAACATTTACAAAATTGGCAAAACTAAGTATATAAAATCAATAAAAATTAATCATATAACTGAAAAAGTTGTCAAAATATGAAAAAATTACAGAATTGATAACAGTGAAAATTTGAAATTTTTTTCACGAAACTGACATAATTGACAAAAGTGTCAAAATAGTCAATAATTACAAAAATTACATAATTGTTAAAATTGTCAAAAATTACAAAAAGGACCAAATTTGCATAATTGACAAAATTAATAAAAAAACCAATATAGACAATAATGACAACATTCACAACTGAATATTAACCCTTCGTTTCATAAAGTAACAAATTTGCAACAATTAATGTTTAGAAAAAGTGAAAAATCGTAGTTTATTTTAATTTTTTTCTTGATGTACTCATCATTTGCAACTGTAAAAAATGATTTTTAAGGAAAAATAAAAAAAATCATGAAATGAAGGGTTAACGAAAAAGATTGTCTGAAAAAAAATCATTCACATTGATATGCTTTAGAAAATATTGATGATTTGCCAAAAACCAGAGCATTTGGTATCATCAACAATCAAAACATCAACATCTGTGTATCATATTTGATAAATGCGAACTCAGCGATATTAGTCTCAAAAATCTCAATTTTCATTGCGCCCTTTTAAAAAAAATCGACCTTACGTTGCGCGTCATTCGTTGGCATAGTTATACTTGTACGTGCATCAAAGGTGCCAGGTGGTTTTGTCATAAATTAGGATATAACAGATTTGTTCGTAGTTTTCAAAGTTCAATTACAAATTCGATAGAGATTTGAGAATTTTTTGACAATCAGAACAATTCAGGACATTTTGAAGACAAATCTTCAAAAATCAGGACAATTCGAAAGTTTTAGAAAAATCAGTACAACTTCTCGAAAGTCAGGACAAGTCCTGAAAAATCAGGACCCCTGTAACAGTGATGTTTAAACTTGGTTTAATTAGCAACTCTAAACCAATTCGGAAGAAAACACATGTAAGAAACATTGCAAATATTTAATCAAATAAAAACCTCATTTGAACTTCGCTCGGTGTGGCAAATTGGGTCAACCAATGCGAATCACCCTGTTCTTGACAACCTCCAAGGAAATGACAACTCCGAGCAAACAACCCGGCGCATTTCGAACAAGGTGCGGTGACAGTTCTTTTTCGTGCCAGCAGTCGTACGAGCAGGACGTACGCCGCCAAGTTTTTAGCAAGGCCAAGGAGATTGAGGCAAACAAAGCCCACGTGGAACCTGAAATTGAGAGCCGGAAAAGAGCCCCTGCAAAGGGTAAGAAAATTAAATTTCTAGGCTGAGCTCCACCTCCTAACGACGAATCGCCGAAGGGCTCTTTTCTTTCGTTCTTTCTCGGAGTTTCAACGGTGCAGAAATGTGGACGATGCCGCGTGGCAGGCGGAACAACAAACACCGTTTGTGGAAGGCATTTCTGGAACCGTCAGGATGTCCGGGGCCCTATGATCGACGACAGAAAACCATCGGAACCAGGATTTTCCGAAGTGTCGCGTGTTGCCCGGGAATTTCAGCAACACATCAAACGAGTGGAATGTGCCATCGAGTTCGGATCAATCCCAGGAACATGGAGGAGCGGCTGCCATCGAGTGGAATCGATGGGTGCCGCCGGGCATGGATGGTAGCGGCTACGACAACTGGTGATGAGATGCTGCAACGACCGTGGAGGAAAGTGACAAGGCGGCTGGGCCGTTCGTTCCGAAAACCACTTTCATTTCTTTTGGTGGCGGAAACGAGGGTTGGTCACACGATGACCGAAATATTCCGAGAGCGTTGTCGTTGTCGAGAAAACGCAGGCCACATGTAAGTGAATAATCTTAGAAGTTACACTTTGTGAAAACATTTGTCGACAGTGGGCCCTCGGTGGCAAAGATCAATAAATTTGATTGTAATTTGTTTGCAAAATTAACATGTAAAATTTCTTTATGTGGTGTTATTTGGAAAATGTTCACACTTCCCATTTCTAGCTGAATATGAGCTAGCCGGAGCTAGTAAGAAAAAGAAAACACTCCTTTTTCTTAGCCAAACACATTTTTAATTGTAATATGGCGCCCAACTTAAAAACCCACATAATTTAAGCCCAACAGAAAATTTAATCGCAATTTTTGATGGTTCTCCGTTACTTCATACCATTGTAAAAATCCTGACTAGATAAAAATATTAGTGCTGTTGTTCGATCCGTGTTGTAAACATTCTAATGCTTAGTCGTATCGCAGTGATTTCCAGGGGTCATTAAGAAAAACAAAAGTAACGCGAACGGGAGGCGCGGTATAACCTCCACAAATGGGCTCTTAGTGATTAAGGAGACTAAATTCTCCTTTACCTGGAACTCTGCGAATCACCACGAACCTGTAAATAAAACCATCATGTTTCTCTGTAAATACTTGTAAATAGTATCGTATAATTTCGTTATCATTGTTCGATCTGAATCCTTTTGCGTAGTAAAGATTTTGATCGTTTCTGCGTGTTTGCTGCAGCAGAAATTCGTTGAGAGAAGCAAGTTTAAGATATTGGTCGGTGACTTTGTCACACTTTGGTGACGCAATTTTGATCGCCATTTGCCAGAATTCGCTGGTGTTACTTTTGGTTAGAATAAGTATCTTCGTTTTGTACTATGTGCACTACTTCTGGTGTGCCTATAGGGCCACGCAACTAAGCTAGTTAATAAGCATTTTGAGTTTAGCTCAATCCTTCTGATCAATATTATCTCCGACCAATTTTCGGATAAATTTGTAATTTTTTTCATGAGCCGACTCGCATCGTCTCATGAAAAAAATTTTCTGTTGTGGCAATGCTGTGTAACAGTGATGTTTAAACTTGGTTTAATTAGCAACTCTAAACCAATTCGGAAGAAAACACATGTAAGAAACATTGCAAATATTTAATCAAATAAAAACCTCATTTGAACTTCGCTCGGTGTGGCAAATTGGGTCAACCAATGCGAATCACCCTGTTCTTGACAACCTCCAAGGAAATGACAACTCCGAGCAAACAACCCGGCGCATTTCGAACAAGGTGCGGTGACAGTTCTTTTTCGTGCCAGCAGTCGTACGAGCAGGACGTACGCCGCCAAGTTTTTAGCAAGGCCAAGGAGATTGAGGCAAACAAAGCCCACGTGGAACCTGAAATTGAGAGCCGGAAAAGAGCCCCTGCAAAGGGTAAGAAAATTAAATTTCTAGGCTGAGCTCCACCTCCTAACGACGAATCGCCGAAGGGCTCTTTTCTTTCGTTCTTTCTCGGAGTTTCAACGGTGCAGAAATGTGGACGATGCCGCGTGGCAGGCGGAACAACAAACACCGTTTGTGGAAGGCATTTCTGGAACCGTCAGGATGTCCGGGGCCCTATGATCGACGACAGAAAACCATCGGAACCAGGATTTTCCGAAGTGTCGCGTGTTGCCCGGGAATTTCAGCAACACATCAAACGAGTGGAATGTGCCATCGAGTTCGGATCAATCCCAGGAACATGGAGGAGCGGCTGCCATCGAGTGGAATCGATGGGTGCCGCCGGGCATGGATGGTAGCGGCTACGACAACTGGTGATGAGATGCTGCAACGACCGTGGAGGAAAGTGACAAGGCGGCTGGGCCGTTCGTTCCGAAAACCACTTTCATTTCTTTTGGTGGCGGAAACGAGGGTTGGTCACACGATGACCGAAATATTCCGAGAGCGTTGTCGTTGTCGAGAAAACGCAGGCCACATGTAAGTGAATAATCTTAGAAGTTACACTTTGTGAAAACATTTGTCGACAGTGGGCCCTCGGTGGCAAAGATCAATAAATTTGATTGTAATTTGTTTGCAAAATTAACATGTAAAATTTCTTTATGTGGTGTTATTTGGAAAATGTTCACACTTCCCATTTCTAGCTGAATATGAGCTAGCCGGAGCTAGTAAGAAAAAGAAAACACTCCTTTTTCTTAGCCAAACACATTTTTAATTGTAATACCCCTGGCACCTCTGACGTGCATTACAATTGTTCAGTTGTTGTTGTTGTTTCTCTTGTGCTAAGCAGGGATGTCAGGTGTCCTGATTTTTCAGGATTTGTCCTGATTTTCGAGAGACCGTCATGATTTTTCAAAAATGCTTGAATTGTCCTGATTTTTAAAAAATGACCCTCAAAGTGTCCTGATTTAAAAAAATATCTAAATTATAACTAAATTTATTAGTAAATGATGATTATATCAAACAAATCTCTTATAAAATAGTTCAACCATTGATCATCTTCGGTTCAAATGATATTTGACTGGTGTTTTTTGCTATTAACTGCAGGCCAGCCAAGGATATTCTCGCTTCAGCTGCATAATTCGAGGCTTCTTCAGCACCTATATTTTGGCTTATTCTTTAATATTATTTTCAGTTTATACCGATTAGGAATTATTTTGTATCTTGCATATGCATCAAAAGATAATTAACACTCTGTAAGAAAGGCTACAATCCACTGTCAAGTGTATTAAATCGGGTTTTTTTCTCTCGTGCGCATCACAGTACTTTTATTACTGGTTTGCCTCTTGCTGCTGCCTGTTTCTGAACAAGAAGACGAAGAATACGATAATTTTGATGGTGATGATGATGATGTTCCACACCGCTGCTATTACCATATGAAAATTTGCGCTTGTGTTCATACGGCGGCGGCGGCAGCGGCGGGCGGCTATCACTCATCTTGCCATTTTACTGCGGCATGACATCTTTTTAGCACCATCTTTGGCACTTTTCATCCAATTTTTTTTTCGGTCCCGGAACATCCACGCGCGCGCCTCCGCAATGTTTTGAAAAAAGTTGCGTGCTCGTGAGGCGTGAGATTTCGACACTTTGGTCCGTGGTGCGTCTCTTGGGATTCCAGTGCAAAGTGTTTCGGTCTTTTTAATTTTGAGAAAAACCACCGGTGTGTAATGGGTCCTGTCTCTTGAAACCCCTCTAGACTGTTAAACTAATCAAAATTATCCAACTAGACAATTTCATTTCCAACAAAAATAAACATGAGAGAGCACCATCCTTTAAGCAAATTGGATCGATCGAAGTCGTTCTGGTTGAATTCACTAGGTTAACCTTAAAATTCATCACGTTCAATAACATTCTTATCCATACAAAAACCCCTCAACGATCGGTTTTCAAGTAAACAATCAAATTGGAACGTTCAAATATGCATATTACATTAAAGCATTCATGGAGACAAAGGCAAAATATCAGAATCGTTCCTGCAGAAAGTGAGCTATGTAGCTAATAAACCAATAAAACAGTTTCGCACTCTGGCTAGGATAGGAGTGTTGTAGCTTCTCAGGAGCGCTGGGACACAAATATTTACTATACGAAACACGAACCGTTGCGGTTATTGATATCGGAAGGTACCAACTAGCTGGAAGATTCCTTGCCATGTTTGAACGTACCAACATATGTAACAGCCACATCATCATCGTCATCGTCATCGTCAGGGAGTGTCTTCGAACCATATGCATTCGTACCAATAGGTTTTACCCTTTTTCACATTCTGCACCATAAGGGGACAAAATCCTCGGGCACAGGACCTCGCCTCTGCATCACACACAATAGTTTATGCAAATTGATCGAAATAAACACAAAACAAATTTATAGCACCACCCAGAATATGGAAGATTCAAATAAACTCTTATCCGTAAATTCCCTCAGTAGCTAATACTGGGTGCTGAAAGACGCAAGAGTCTTACGCAAAAGTTTTCTGGTTTCTTTCATATATTTTTTTTCTCTGTTCCATATAAGATGTAGAGCACAATATTCGTGAAAACATATTTGCGTACCTTTGGATGTGTAAAGAGGATTGTGTCAACTATATGGCACTTTATGAGAAATGCTGCAATCTGACCTACGACGTAGAGGAAAACCTTTTCGCACGCATATGTGATCATAAAGTTTATGGCAGGGGAGATGAATTGCACTCATTCGTGATATTGAACATATTTCTATGTAGTATTGTTACTTTTGTTGGTTCAAAAACTGATGAATTTCGAGAAATGAAAGGAAAAACAAAAAACAGGTCGAGTTCGATTATCGTATATCTCATTTTTTGTTCAGCATGGATAATCGGATCGAGTCAAAAAAGATTAGATGCTTTTCCAAAGAAATAGTTGGAAAAAATACTATAGACCCCGTTCAATTTTGGCCCGTAAATTTTGTGTCGATCGTTTTTTTATGTAACTTTTAAATTTTTAACTTCAAATTGATCCAAACCAATGTTTAACATAAAATAGGATATGCGATTGAATGCAATTCAGTCAACAAATTTCGAAAACGATTTTTCGATTATTCCGGCGTTTCGATGCTGTTTAGCATCATCTTCAGGGAGTTTTACAATTTTATCGTATCACGTAGAATTTGATTGTTTTATTTTGTGAATGGCCCTGAAATTAATTTTATTTGAAACTGGGCATTGAATTTTTGTAAAACTGTTTCGACCCCGTTGTTTGGTACAGTGAGGAACAGATCATAGACGTATTTTTAGCAATAGGGTTAGAGAAAGGTAACGATTTGATGGCTTTTGCCATTATCTTGTCGAGGACAAATTGCTCTAGGATTGGTCATAGGCTGTTACTCATTGCGGTTCCGTTAATCTGCAAAAAGTTTTTTGTATCGTATTGGAAATATGATGACCTCATGCAGAAATCCAGGATCGCTAGAAATAGGTGTTAATGGGCGGAAATAAACACTAAGATTAACCTAGATAAACCTATCTCTAGATATCCTGGATTTCTGCATGAGGTCATCATATTTCCAAAACGATAAAAAATACTATCTGCAGATTTACGGAATCGCAATGGATAGCCGCCTATCACCAACCCTAGCGCAACTTGTCCTCGACACGATTATTGCAAAAGCCATCAAATTGGCCAGAAATTTGGCAGACACCACCAGGAAAGCTCATCAAAACAACTCCACCCACCGCTCCATGCCACACATCCCACACCTCACCGACAAGCTCATCAAAACTCTTAACTCCGATAACCCACTTATGTAAATAGCCGGAAAACAAATCATCACTGTTGATCAACTGCAGAGCTGAGTAAAGAATCCCATGTCAATAGGCGAATAATCAGGCATCATAAACTAAATCAACAGCACTGATTCGTGCACCTCGGCATATCAAGGTTGCCAAAATTACAGAAAAATCAATAGTTTCACAGAATTTTGAGCCAATTTTAATCACAGAATCTGTGTCACAGTCTCACAGAACACAGAATTTTAGAAATATTCACAGATTTTACAGAAATTTAAAATTTTAGACGAATTTCCAAAACCCAAGTAACATTTTTAATGCTGCAAGGTTTTGTAAGAAAAAAGGGAGGTTTTTTATGGGCATTGAGAGAGAGTTGTTAGTTCTGAAGCGTAATTTGAGAAGACCACTATAAAAACTATCTTCAAGACAGCTACACAACTTTTATACAACCTCTTTTCAAGATAAATGCCAAATTCAAGATTATTCTTTTCCCCCGTTTACATACAGATTTTTAAGTCCACTATAAAGCAACTTCCAAACCTCGCTACAAAACCACCCAAATGTCAAAAAACGGCTTGAAAAAAACTTTATTGTTTTTAACGTAAACAAACTGTAGGATTCTGTTGTGAAAAAGTAAAAATTTTATCTAGCTGTGCTTAATGGCTAATAGAAGCAACTCAACCTTCAACAATCTCACCGGATGGCACATAAAGAATTGTTGGCAATTTGCAGTAACCCAAAATAGACATGACAGTAAAGTCCGGCAGATCCTTCAAGTGCATTTACAGCTGTCTCAAACGGTTTCCATAGGCATTCCCGGAGGAACTTCCATTTATTTCTGATTTGATGTATCAAACATCGTAACGCAAAGAAACATTTTAAAGATTTTAATTTTTAATAACTACCTATATCATGTTCTTTTTGTGTTCCATCACTATCCGAAACCCCCTAGAAAGCTTTAAGTTAGAGAATATGAAATTTTCAGAAGCAAATTAAAGAGAGAACAACTAATTAAGCAATTCATTTTATAATAATATAAATTATATTCATCTCCACAAATAACACTTATTCTTTCATGGTTCATTGTCACTGGAACTCGTACTGAATCCTCCGGTTCATGGTTCCTATGATTCTACTCATGTTTAGATTGATAACCTGCTTCAATTTGCCCTCAACATTTGGTACCTGTTCCGAGTTATAGCTTTTTTTTTAACACGAACACTACACAGGGGGCCTTAAATCGATTGCTTCCAGCTGCCGATGTATTCTACTTCCTCTGAAGATTCGAAAGCCGAACTGAGCGATTGTCATAGAGTGCAAGTTTCCAATGTTCTCCCAGTCGTGTTTATTCACATTTTCCATCAGAATCTGGACTTCTTCCACTAGCATACGAAGACTGTTTCCGGGGTATGCGAACACAGATAAACCTGCAAATAATGGAAATTGTAACAATCGGTCCGACTAGGGTCAGCTCTGCCAAGACCCCCTGACAAACCTCAGGGTCGGCTTTACGCTCTCTATCGCGTCAGTAGCCAAGAAAACACTTAAATTTCCCCCAATCAAACTTCCCATTGGCGAATCTCTAGTTAACGTTCGCCAACAATGTGCCTCACTGGTTTATTGCCCCACACGTCCCAGCCACGTTCACATAAAAAATCACCTACCTCTATTCTCGGCTACACAGCTTACTGATGATGTTGTAAATATCGAGGTTCACGACGATATCGTTGGTAACCGCGGGAAGGCCTTCCCACCGATGCGTGTACGCCGAGTGATGTGTGAGGTGACACCGGAACAATGGTATTGCTTATATTAAGCCAAAGATTGAGGGGTCCTATACAGGCTTCCGAAAAGTACTGGCGAACGACAGTATTCTTGCGAATGTCGCACATGCACCTCGATGAAAGCTTCCCGAATATTTCTTCCCCGACAGTTTTAAAAGGAGCAGTCGTGCGATGTACAGCGATGGCTTGTTTTACCTCATGCAAGAGTTTGTTCGTGGGTATGAAATTTTTTAAAGCTTCGTGACAGTTTTGGGAAAATCTTCGTGACAGTTTTCAATGCGTTGAATTTCGCTTGACAGTACTACTTACTCCGTCCGACTGTAGCCGAGATTCGCTCGGGCTGAGTTGATTTCGAACGAACGTATTTTCCTTTTGCTGCAATCTACTGCGGGTGGTGATCACCCCAATCACCCTCCCCTCCCCTCCCCTTTTCGACTAACCAGAACCGGCACCACATATCGAGTTACGCGCCGATCGTATGCTGCTGCTCGGTGCGAACAGATGGCTCGTTCGATCTATTCGAAACCGAGCAGCAGCGCATACGATCGGGCATGGGTACGGTATGGGCATGACAATCACCCGTGACAGTCCTGCAAAAACTGTCACGCCCTGCAGCCGACAGTTAGGATGAAATTTTTTTCGAAACAGGAGGCATGAAGGGATGAAAACCGAACTTTCGGTTGGGTTCGCTACAGCTTAAAGCACAACACTTTCGGCAACGCATGCTTTGAGCAGATTGTTTAGATACAGCCTGGGTTCTCGCACGTGTGCGATGTAGCCGAAGCATTACGATTCGTTACCGACGGTACAGCAGCGAACCGAGTGGTAAGGAAAACCGAGACAGTTTGTTTGGCAAGAAAAAAGCTGTCATAGCAATGCTGTACTTTTCGGAAGCCTGGTCCTATACACGTTGGGGCAACGAAATGGAGGATTACATTAATGTACTACTTGGAATTTTCCTTGATACGGTTGATATGGAGTGCACGGTAGATAATATTGTCGTACCTGGATCTCTTTGTGCAGCTTTATTACTGTAATTAGCACTTTACGGGTTGTGATTCACTGCTGCGAATTTGATCGTATCCGACAGCCTTATTCACAATATCACACGTCCGCGGTACCATTAACAATGGCGATTTGGGGTTCTGTCTTTTGCTTAGAACCTCTGCTAGTCCGTTCCTCTCAATTTCGCCCTTTTTGTGATAATTCACCATCGCCGCTAGCGGCGATAAGCGGATAGCGCCGGCGAATTGTGGTGAATATTGCTTAGTGCGTCTCGCATCTAAGTTTGCATCGCATTTGTAAGCTGGCTAGCAATACGTAGCTGTGTGATGTTGCTGCCGTGGTCGATTGTGGTTCGTCTTCTTAGGTTGGTTCAACTATTCTCTTGGCACCCTTGGGTGTTTATCGAATGTTACCGCGAAGATCATACCAATCTTGACCACTAATTGAACTTGCTCGTTACAAAATCATGTTTTCTGTGCATTAAATGAAAAAAAAAAACATATTTCAGCGTTTCACCTGTAAGCGTGCTGGCACTGCGACACATATTTGTAGCTTTGAAAAGTTCTGAATCTGCCAATAAGCGGTGCCGCTCGGAAAACGAAGACGGTCTATATTTCAAGGAGGATGGAATTTTGTTTTGTTTTGTGTTCGACCAGACATGACAGCTACACTGAAAGAAGTTAATTTGGTATTTTCTAAGATGATTAACTCTGGATAGAATCTTAAGAAAGATCTTTTGGTTTTATAAACTGGAAAATTATAAAAGGTTCCTAAAATACGCTTCGGCCAGAGTATTTGGACATATAAATGTTTTCTTTAAGAGGAATAAATTTTTTAATGCATCGCCTTTTTGATGATGATCTAATTATTGTTTTTTTTTTCAAATTTATTTATCAATTTTGATGCACGCCGTTTTTACTAATGAATTGTTCATATTTAATTATTTCTGCAAATCTAATATTTAAAAATTAACTAGGGCGCTAAGTCCCGACCATTATGACGAAATAAAATAATTTAAAATTTTAAAATGTTTTGATTTTGCTCTATTATTTCAAAAAAATACTGGGGGGCGTGTTATATTTAGATGTTTATCGAAAAAATAATCGATAAAATTAGAAGCGCATCAACTTTGTTCATGAAAATAACGAGAAAATCTATTATGAAGTTACGAAAATAATTATATAGTCATTCTCTTTATCGGCTGAAAGAAAATTGAAATTAGTTTTTTATTGTGTCAAATGATTTTTTTTTAATAACTGCAATTATAAAACCCCTTTTCGGACACAATTGATTTACCAGAGAATTTGTTTCTGCAACCATGATTGGTTATTTTAAACCGGTTTTCGACAAAGCCCCTTTGAGTCTTTATGGTTGTAAAAGGCACTTGTAATGTTTTCTCCAGAACCTTCTGTAGGTGGGCCTTTTAACACTTATAGATGTTTTATAGATGTTTTAATGGGGTTTATATAACTAAACGTTGTTTTATAGCAAAGTTTTCAAGCGCCTTTGCAGTTTTTTATAAAACTAAAATTGTTACTTGGGAAATTAATATTTTTATGTCAGAATAATTTTAGGAAAGTTATCTTTAAATTTCAGAAAATATGATCAAATTGGTAGTGGTTATTTATTTTCCTTAAGTAAAATGTAAAAAGACGGAATTTTACATGAGTTTTGAATGAAATTAGTGAAAACAACATCACAGAATCCGCCACAGAATTTTTGGGTTAAATCACAGAAAATCAGAATTTTTTCGTGGAAACACAGATTTTTTTCGGAAACCTTGCGTCATATATTGTTCTGACCAGAAACACTCTCGACCAACGAATGGCATGGCACAAAATCCATGTAAGACTGCAAAACAATTATAGAACAAAACAAGCGCAATTTACTTTTCAATACTCCACTCTCTCAAAAAACACAACTACAGAAATAATCCAAAGAAAAATGGCAAAAATATCGCAAAACATATAGGCTAGGCTTGCCAGATACTTTCAGAAAAAAGCGGGACATTTCACGATAAAAAAACGGGACACAGCCGAAAAAAGCGGAACATTTCAGAAACTTATAAAAACAGCTTATATGTATAGCCAAACACTATCAAAAGTTATCTATAGAAAGTACACTAAGGGTTTTCTTTAACGCGGAATGTTTTGGTTTAGTTTTTTCTTACATAACTTCTATTTTCCCTGGTTTCTGCCACAAGCACGTTTAGTTTTTACGGATCTAAAAAATTTGAGAGAAAATATTCATAGTCATACATGTTAACAGCAGATTTTATACCGCTTATAGAACCATTGTGTAGTAAAAAATATATTTCAAATTTGTTTTAAAAACTCGAAAAATCAAGAAAACCTCCAATGGTACTTTGGATAATTGAGTCTAAAAAAAAGGTTTATAATATAATGCAGTTTAATTAAGAAAATTTAGATCTATAATCATTTGGAAGCAACTAAAACAATTTTTTCTAGGGAAAATAGGGCAAAATAGTGGACAATAAGCTTTACATAAGCAATCACATTTCACGTGATACGATCGGATTGTTAAATTCCTGAAGATGATGCTAAATAGCATCGAAACGTCGGAATAATCGAAAAATCGCTTTCGAGATTTATTGACTTAATTCCATTAGCAGATATATTTTTTAACTAAGCTTATTATAATTCAGTTTAAAACAGTAAAAATGGGAAAAAAATGTTTTTTTCACTGTTTGAAACTTATCAAATTGAGCCAAATTAAAAAAAAATCATGCAAATATTATGTTCAACATTAATTTTGATTTATTTGAAATAAAAAAAAGGTTACACAAAAAACTTCTTATTTTGAAGGTTGCCTAAATCAAATGTTGCCAAAATGGAACGGAGTCTTTGCCTTTTTCAAAAAAATATAATAAAAATAAATAAATAAAACATTTCCTTTCATTCTTAAAAGAAGATTATTTTCATTTTCGTAGATGACGGGAAGAATTAAAGAAACATAAGCCATCAAAGAACGAAAGATCATAAGCCGTAAATATCATGAATTTTTCGAAAAAGATACAACGGCTTACCGGCAGGACTTGAACCTGCAATCTTCGCTTCAGTACAACGGCGCTTTAGCCAATTTCACCACGGTGAACGTGATTTTCTATAATTCTTCCCGTCATCCACGAAAATGTGATTATTTTCAGGTACAAAGATGTACCAAACGATTTCATAACATCAGTATTGATGAAGATTATTTTGTTATTCTTGTATATAACCTACCTTAAACCCGCCCTTCTCCCAGTTGAATGTTCCATGGCTCCCATTCAAGTTTTAGAATCAACTTATCAAGTTAACCCTTTAAAGCTGTTCGGGTCAATAAGTCCCGAAGGGCACTTTTCAAACATCTTTATCATCATTCCAATATATTGAAGAACTGGGAATTTCGACAGACCAAGTATGTTCTATGAAAATAATGATCAAATTAATGACAAAAAATTAAAAGCAAAGCCAAAATTGGATATCGTTTTTTAAAGTAAGATTTTTTTGTACCGAAAAATCTGAGATAGTGGTAAAAACTTTTACTGGATTCCAACATATCTATACATTATCGGAATGATGGATTCTTGACGATTTTAAACATCAATGAAACATGTAAATACAGAAAGTTATGAGTATATGAAATATAAAATTGATTTTTTGGACTTTTTACTTTCTGAACCAGTTTATGATAACCTGTTAATACTTATCGACTTTATTTTAAGAAGTTGAGTTGAAAAATAAATTTGCAGATCGCCGTCTTTTGCATTTTCTGACAACGTGTAGTTTCAAGTTTATATGCTGTAAAAGTTAGATCGATACATGAATCCGTAGATGAACTAGAAGCGTTTTCGTGGGTCTGAAAAAATTGTATTATTTTGAAAGTTAAAGGAGACTTGATCGTTTAATCAGGGTGCCCAAAGCCTAGGCAAAAATCATGCAAAACTTAAAGATAAATGTTCCATTGACTTTTAAGGCCATATAAGTTTTCATTCCACAGTTTATAAGAGACTGACAAAAATTATTCTGTAGTGAATTTTGAATAGGGCAAATGCGCCAAATGTAAACAAATGGAGTTAACTGATGGATAATTGGTCTTCGAGAAATAATGAAAACAAAACAAAATTTTCGCTAAGAGCTTATGGAGATGTCAATTTTGAACGCGTTTTTCTCGAAACAGTGATGTTGGCGCATTCGCCGTATTCAAAATTTGATACCGAATTCTAAAAGTTTGTTTACTAACCTAGAGTAATTGCATAGGCGCAATTTTCTAATTATCAGATAAAAGCAGTTTTTTAAGTCCTTTTAATCAGGAAATTATTGGATAAATATTAATAATTTCGTGCTTTGCAACGATCAACAACCATTAATAAGAAAAATATATCTTTTTGGACTCGAGGGATCAAGTGAACCAGTATTATACATTTTGGAAAACTTTTTCATAAAAAAATTGAGAGTTTACTAATGCTTTGGAAATATGTCATCAAGAGCCATCCGGCCATCGTGTAGTGTCTAAAAAAAAAAAAAAAAATAAAAAAAAAATAAAAAAAAAAGAAGATCATATTATACTCTAACGATCAACATATGGGAATAAATATTTTTAATTCAAGTTTATTCATGTAGGAAACATTTTAATATGATAAAAAAAAGATCTTTAAAATCAGATGGGAGAATTGGAGGCCGGAGAAGATTCCTATAATGATTTGAGACCTCTCCCACTGACAGGAAGAGGGTCTCCCAAACAAAAGACAAATGTTTACATAACTCGAAACCGATCACAAAATTGTACCAAACTTGACATGGACGGGTATTTGGAAACGAAATATATTTCTTTGATAACTTGAGACCCCTCCCTTTCTCCAGTAGGACAATTAAGCAAATTAAGCAAATGGACCCAAATTTGGCATGGGTAGATATTTGGGTACGAAAAATGTTCTAATGATTATTTATGACCCCTCCCACATCCCAATGGGAAAATAGGAGAGAGGGAGGGGGCTTAAATACAATTTTCTGTATAAATGAGGAAAACATCGTGCAGATGGATCCAAAATTGGCATGTAATGGTATTGTACAGTACAGTAGTAAATACTGAGTACGACAATGAGTACGATTGTTTTTTTTAGGTTTTATTTTTGCCAAAACTTTAAAATTAATCAAGCAAATGGAATCAAATTGGCATGAGAAGGTGTTTGGGTAGGAGATACGTTTATGAGTTTGTTCTAAAGGTTCGCCTTGCAGAATTGAGAGGGAAGAAGAGGATTCCATATATTTTTGATTAAGAACTTATCATCCAATGGAAACATATTTGATATGAGAGGGTTTTTGGGAATGAACAAAACGCCTGCCTCCTTCAATTAGTGAGAGTGGGAAGAGGGAAGGGCATTTTTTAGCATTTATCGAACATTTATCAATCAAAAAGAGACATCTTTTATGAGAGAGGTTTTCGCATACGATAAAATTGAGATTCTCCGTTTTTTTTCCAGGGCGAAGTAGGAAAGGAGACAAGTTTTTTTTTCATACTATTATCAAAACAAATGGAGCCACATACGGTAAGTGACATAATTTTGGAACCAAAAATGTTTGTATGGAAGTTCGCAAGTCCGGCCCACTTTGGAAGAATAGAAGGGGAAGAACCATACCACAAAACATACATTTTGGCATAATTAGAGAACTGATGAAACTTACAAACACAACGTGAAAATCATATTTAACAAAGTAAATGACGTTTTTTGTTTTTTTTTGTCCGGTATATAAGTGCTTATTAACGTAAAGCAAATTTTTACTTAAAAAAAATGATTGGTCAAAAATAAAGGGGTGTCTTATTCACCGTTAAGTACGTAATTTTAGTTGATTTTCATTGTGTTAAGATTTGTTGTAGCTTATCAAAGTATTTGAAAAGATAAATAAAATCTCAAATAAATCTTTAAAATTTGCTGAATGTTGCAGAGTCACCTTTAACCTGCTGCAACAATAAAGGTAAACAAAACCCAGTTCAGGCTTCATTTCCGAAAAAAACGGTCCTCAAAGTGAGATGAAAGGATCTGGGCCGAGATTTTTCTACATTGCCAAAAGAATGAATACCTTCCTCAGCGGACGGATCCGGCTTCAGTCTCCCATTTCCATCCATCCATCTATCCATCCGGCCATCGTGTAGTGTCTTCAGCTCAAGTGTCACTCGAATTCGCTTCGCTTAATTTAAACTTTATGAAAAGTCAAAATTCCAGA